>NW_008587390.1:48605-59539 GCF_000691845.1 Merops nubicus | reverse complement strand
TGGATCTTTTTCATCCTTCATCCTTGCAGTAGCATCTCCTGATGACATGCAGTTGTCCCCAGTTACAGTTCACCATGTTCCTGTTGTTCATAAAGCATCTCCCCATTTTTTGTTCCTAAAAAGCAGCTGTAATACAGGTGTGTGCCACTTTACAGACCTTATCCATCAATTGTCATCTCCACGTGATGCTGGAGGACATTCTGCAGGAGACCTTCCTTGTAGCCCAGGAACTGCAAGTGGTCGTTCCTTTCCAAAAATGGCTGTGGAAATAACCTGATAGTTAGGAAGACAGATGGCAAAAACATCCAGCCATAGGCAATTTCCCTGGAAGAATTTGTGTGGAGGGCAGTAAACAGCTCCATTTTGTGCAACACTGGCTGATTTCTGCTAGCTGCCTGGGTGCTGGTGTTTCCTGGAGGAACTCTCCTCCTCTTGTGGGATCTTAAGCCCTGAAAGGCAAGAAACACATTAGCACAGTGATTTGTAAGATTCTTTTGGACATAACCTTGTAACCTCATTGGTTTCCTCCAAAGTTGCATGGCTCAGAGCAAACTTTCCCCTTTTCTAATGTGCTGGTACTCATGTGTTTCTTTGACTCCAAAGTAGGGAGGCATCAGAAATATTCACTGTAAATTTATTTCAGCTATTTTCACAGATTTTTTTTATGAAGCTATGTAAATAAGCTTGCAGTGAATATTTCTTGTTCTCCTGCCATGGCCCCATGCTGCCACTGCCATGGCAACCACAAAATCTCCTCTTCTTCCTTATCAGGTCTTGTCTGCTCAGCTGTGGAGCCTCTGCCCAGTGATGCCACAGTTGTGTTGGTGCCTCTTTCCAGTGCTGGAGCCACTTCTTCCTATTTCCTGACTGTCCACTGGAGGACTCCCCTACGGTAACTGCAGATGGGAACATCACTCCCCTCTTCTCTCCAACTCAGTTTAGTCCAGGGGAACAGTCACATTTCTCTGTGTGAAATCAGTGCAAGGGAAGAATGAGTTAAGGTCTCCCATGGCTCTCCACGTGATGCTTGAGAGGGTCTGGATGATAGTTTGTGGACATGTTTATATGTGTGACTGCCGCACATCGTTTCTCATTGAAAATGGAGTTTCAGTGACTTTTAAATCAAATTTTGAAGGTTTAAAAACGTTACACGTTTTATGTATGAGATACATCTGTTTCTGTACAAAGGGAGGAGAGCACATATCAAATCTCAGAAATGAACATAACATGACAATTTTGAAAGCCACCATGAAATAAGGATTTATTAGTTTGTTGATCTCCCCTGGGGACCCGAGTGCAATAAAAGCAGGAATTGTGCTGACTCGGGTGGAAGTGAAGAACATGTTCAACTTGAAGGCACATGGTTTTGCTGCACAATCCAGGGATATAGGCTGGATGAGCTCAGCTGTCACTCACTCTGATAATCCCTCAAATCTTTAGCGCTTGAGGATTAATTTCTCTAAATATTGTGCCAAATATAATAGTCTCTCTATCTCTCACACTATTAGACGTGTATGAACTACAAGGAGCCTTTTGTCTCCCTAATAGGATTCAACTCTAATTCTGAAATGATAAAGCATGAGTTTAAAATATAAAATCCAAACATTTTCCACAGGTAGAAAGGTAACAACTGGGCAGTTGTAAAGCCCTAATCCTGGGCTCTGCTTCTGCTCTTTACACCAGTCCTGCAGCAGAAACAGGCCAGTGCTAGTTGCACTTGCTTGCTTCTACTTTATCCTTGTGCAGAAGATTTACAGGGTCACAAAGAAGTAACAGTGGCATGGTGCCCTTCCCTTGCTGTATGTTGATTCGGGGAGGTGGAGATGGTGGTGTTGGGGTGGAAGGGACACCTGGATGGAAGGCACCCAGAGATAATTATAATACTGAGCAAGTGTACCTGTGTAAGTGAGACTAGCTTCTGGGACTCATAGCTACATGACAAAGTGCCTGCTGATCCAAATAGGACGATTCTGATTATTTTAACAAAAGAGATTTTATGTGTAAAGTTCTGTTAGGGCTTTCTGTTCTCTTTGTGTTCTCTAGGCTGCTACAGCTGGGGAGTCCCATTGGGTGTTGACCATGTACTATTACACTTTCTTACTGTACTAGCTTCAGCCACACAGGGTCAGTTGTAGAGAATCAGGATCTTGGTTTTGGGCTCACAGGGCTTCAGGATTGAATGTTGACAGCCATATACTTTCCTGCTGTGGTACTGCTGTCTTGGCTGGGAAGGCAGAAACAGCTGGTAGAAGTGAGTAATAATAACATTTCTTACTTCAGAATTGTCTCACTTGGCTTTCATGCCTTTCTGAAGTAACTATTGTTATTTTCCCTTCCTCTCCTGCATTGCTGACAACACCTGCAGATGACAGACAGTAACTAATGACACTATTATTTTTAAGGTGGGCTGTATTGATTACCTGGGCTCTGCTCCAGGTAGGTCTGGGATAGCTGGCTTCAAACTGTTCTTTTCTCATAGCACCAACAGTCAGTGTGTGGTGCATTGAGACGAACTCGAGTTAGATCAGGTGGTGTCTGATGTGCTGAGTGACAGGCCACCACTTGCTAGGAGGCCAGCAAAATGTGCAGTACACTGGGAGAAGATGTAGGGGCAAGGCCAGTAGCCTTTCACTGAAGCTTCCTGCCAGAGACCTTGCTCTGAGCCCTGGGAAAAACTCCTTGTACAGCCATGCACCGAGCCCCAGCTCATGCTCGGGCATGGGAGTCACTGTGCCTCAGCAGTCACGCCTTCCAGGGAAAGCTCCTCAGCTTCTGGGTACTTTCTGCCTAGCTATAGGACCACGTCATCACAGTGAATGGCTTTTCTTTTTTCCTTTCTTTTCTTTTTTTTCCCAGCATCACATTAGCTTTATCCAGATCACCTTCTACTGAACTGCTTTATTTCCCTCCTGATATCCCCCCTGTCCATGTTTTCTGTATCCCTTTGATAACACATGGTAAAGTGCCAAACTAGGAGCTGGTCCCTGTGGGACTCTTGGAAAATCTTTGCTCATTGATGTTATCCCTGTAATTGGGGTTTCAAATGTGTGTTTTTTGTCAGTTTAGCATCCTTTTGTGCTAACTTCTGCCAGGCTGCCTCGGTGTGTTTTCAATTTCTAAACTGGAAAAATGTCCTTAGATACCAAGTCAAATAGCTAATGAAATATTTTTGGTAATAGAACTGTAGTTATCGAATCGTAAAATCGTATCTTAGAATGGTTTGGTTTGGAAGGGACCTTAAAGGCCATTTAGTTCCAACCCCTTGCCATGGGCAGGGACACATTCCATTCAACCAGGTTGTTCAAAGCCACCCTATCCAAACTTAACTTTAGTTCACCAAACTAAAAGATGTTCACAAGAATGAGTAGATTTCAATCTAACCAATCTGAAAACAAAGTAGGAAAAAAAAATCTGAAAGTGGCAATGAATAAGTTTCTTTTTCCAACATAAAGAACCCTTTCTCTTGAAATATTAACTCATTTATACTATCTGAGAAGTCAAACTGGAGATAAAGCGTTATGCTTTCATAACTTCAAACATTTTAGGTTGCCGAGTATTCTTCTCATCATACAAACTTTTTCTCCCTGTTTGGGATGGCAAAGAATGTAAATTTAAAAAAAAAAAAAAAAAAGATAATTTGGCTGTTGACAGATTGCTTCCTGGTCAGAACTGCTTAAGTCCAGGATATTAATTATCATTATAGCTATCAAACCTGCAATTTTACTCCAAATTATAGCCGAATTAGCTCTGAAAGTGCAAAGTGATCTAAAAATCTTTAAATTCAGAGCCAGTTAAGATTTTCATGCTTTTGCTTTTAGGTGAAAGTGAATGTAAAAATAGAGCAACACTGGATGAAAATGCCTTCACTGCTGTAGTTCCTAGTAATCCCCGAATAAATGGTTATCTTTCCATAAAACTAATCTAATGAGATTTTGAAGTAAAAAGGTCATCTTTATTGGAACATTAATTAGATTCTTTGAAAAAAAATGGGAAGCTGGGTTTTTCGGTCTGTCAGCATTTTGGTCTATCTAGTAAAGATAGAAAACCTGTTATATGTCTCTTAAAAGTATAACAAGATCATGTAACTAGAAAGGGAAGAAGTCAGCGAATATTAGAAAGAAAGCAGGCCATTTTTAAAGTGAGATTAATTAACCACTGAAATAGCTTCCCAAGGGGCATGGTACCTTTTCTACCATTTCAAGTCCTTAACTCAAGGTAGAATGCCTTTTTCAAGAAAATTCTGTAACAGTGCAAGTTGTTCTAGGAGTCATGAGGTGAAACACTGTGTTAGGCAGGAGTTCAGATCAGAGAGGACTGCAACGTTCTCCTTCGGCCTTGGCAACTGGGGGTTCAGGCTTCCTGGACTAGGCAAGGGCCAGGTCTGCAAGCTGAAGTGAGGCTGCTCTGGGAAGCAGAGGCTTTGAACAGCGTGTTGGGTGCAGGTTTGTGGCGTTTGGCTGTGCAGCTCTGTGCAGGTGGAGCAGAGTGGTCCACTGTGAGCTGCAGCTGGAGCAGAAGGCATCCCGGGAGGCTGCGGCATGGAGCAGGCTTTGCCCTCTGCTTTACGCTTGTCTAGTTTTCCTTCTCCCTTCCCGTTGCTCCCACACCTTTGAGTGACTGCTGCTTGCTGTTAAACTCTGCCATCGCTGAACCCGTGTTAATCTGAAGGCATTAGAGAAATCGGATGGAAAGCTCAAAACATTCTTGGAGGTCAGGAAAAAGCGTCTTATGAATGACAAAGAAGAAAATAGGAGTCAATGAGACACAACAGTAGAGGAAAAATATTCTCTTTTACAAAATCCAGTGACTGAGGAAATTCCCCAGAGGAAGGAGAATGAGGTGCTTCCTACATGACAATGAATGACAGCTTTTTTTTGTGTACTGTGGCTTGACAGCTACGTTTTCCCCCTGAGAAGCAAGAGAGAAAGGAGAAACTAACTCTTTTCTCAGAACATGAATGCTTGCTCACATCCCAGCTCTTCTCCATTTCAATGTTCTCCAAGTCCAGATCTTCCTCTGCTCCCACTGGCCTTTGTTGCACAGTAAAATTTGAATTAATAAAAGCCCAGGGAAAAGAGGAGTAAACCAACTTCAGGAAGCTTCCTGCCCTATAAGCAAGCTCTTCTAGTTCCCTCTCCTACTGTCACCTGCTGCTGCAGCCCTTGGGTGATGGATCATCAATGGTGGGAAACACTATTCCCAGTGGCAGTGGCAGCTTCACCGTGGAGATACAGCCACGCACCATGGTGAAACCCAGAGGTGCTTGGTGCAGTTGCTGTGTCACACGTTTATGTGCTATGGGTCTCTGTAAGCACTCCCAGACAAGGGAAATGGGAAGACACAACCCAAGCCAGAGCCTTGGGTGCTTTGTGAGGAGTAAGGTCATAGTCTCCCCATAGAAAGCTCTGGTTTCCCAGTGGTGGCCTTCCTCCAGAAGTCTTCCTTGGTCTTCTGACCCAGTGTGAAGTGGATGAAACTGCCCTGAGCAGGACAAGAGAGCCTCTCCACCATCGTCACCCAGAGACGGAGCAGTGATGTGCCAGGGCCACCACAGCTCTTTGTCCTCCTCTTCAAGCACAAGGCACGGAAAAGGGAGAACTGGCTGCAGTGTCTGATCCTGGAAAGTCTGATTTCCCCTGTAGATATTTATACATTTTCAGGGTTTAGGCCTTTGTACCCCTCTGTTGCCTCTCTGTGCTGTGCAAGTATGGGATTTATCCTGCCTAATACCTGCTGCAGTATTTTTATGTTTCCTTCTGATGTCTAAGGATGAAAAAGGTATCTAAAAGGAGACCTCATGGATTGTAGCAAGCTAAATATAATATACTATTTTTTTGAGAGCACAAGAAGCCCCTTAGGCAACAGTTAAATGGTCTCAAAGCAAGGTTTGGTGAAATAGCTCATGTTGGTTTCTTGGTGTGTTATGGCTTCTTAGGAGGAAAATCCCTAGATGCACTGCTGCTTACACTTGACTCTCTAGTTTAACATCTTGTTTGTTTTTTTCTTGTATTATTTTTCTTCTCTTTTTTTTCAGTGAGTCTTACTTGCTGACTTTCCTGGTGGTTTTGATGCCTGAGTCATGACTTATTGCTTATGAGCTGAGAGGGTGTGCTGCAACGGGGAGGCTGATGTAAGTCCATCTCTTGTTCTTCTAGGTCTGTTCTCTAAATTCAGCTTCATGGGGTAACAGATAAAAACTACAAGCCTTCCCTGCAGGTCTCAGGATGGCCTTGATCTTTGTGCTTTTTCAGCTCCAGCCCCATAAACCTTCGAAGCTAACCTTGCAGCTGCATCCTGCTAGGCTCTCCCACACAGGTCAATGTCATTTCTAGTTTTGATTGTTACAGTCTAAAGATAAAAATTCCCTTTCTTGCTTCACAGCATTCAAATGCTAATCAGATCCCTTAAATGTCTAGGAAGTTATCCCAGTTTACACATATATGGTTTATTAACTCATGCTCATTTCAAACCTTTTCTTTGATGTAAGCTAATGGAATTATTCTTTTAGAATCACTTTAAAAGGTGACTTCTCTTTCTTTCTTCCTGGATGGTGTTTCTCTGAAGCACTTTGTGACTCCTTGACTTTGGAAAAAATACTTGCTTTCCATGAGCTAAAGTTGAGCACTCCTGGATGTGCATGCAACAGATAAATAGTTGCTTTCTCTTTGCAGCAACTTTTTTGAATTCACACTTTTACTCTTTACTGAAACAATACTTAATTTACCTCCCTTTCCAGAACCACACAGTTAATAAGATGGAGTTAATAAGGTGGTAAAAATACATCTGCCTAGAGAATATGGTCATGTGAGCCAGCATTTGTTTCCAGCTGTTTTCTTGTCATTAGCTTTTAATTTCAACAACTACCTGCTTGTGCCTCTCCTCTTTTTTCCCCACCTCAGGTATTTTGTGCTGTTATTGTGATTGTCAGTTCTGTTCTGCTTGAAAGGTTTCAGTGTATGTTGCCATGGTTACAGGTGCCAGAATTGGAAATAAATGAAGGGGGTATCAAGGCATCGTTGTGACTCTGATAGAAGCTTAGCACTAAGATGTTAGCTATTACTTTGCTGGATTCCATGTTATTTGATGATGGATCCGTTTTAATAGAATATTTAAATTCATGCGTGAATATAGATTGCACTAAAAAGGAATTATGTAGAACTGGATTTAAACTAAATTAATTTTTTTAACAGTTTGGGTTTTTTTAATGAGTACATAGCCTTTGGGACAGTCTCTAAGTAAGTGAAGAGAGTGTCTAAAACATCTACTGCATGAATGGTATGAACGTGTTTGATTATATCCACCACTGGAGTTCGGATGAGTATTGAGTATATTCCTTCACAAAGGTTCAAAGAGAGAAGAGAATAACTTTTTTTTAGGAAGTAGAAAGCTGCTTCAGAATGGTTTGTTATACCTGAATGTGGAAGACACTTGGAAATTAGGTGCATGCTGTCTCTCTTTTATACTCTGTGTGGTAGTAATACCTGCTTGTAAAGACTTGTGGGAGGCTTGTGATGGAGATGACAATGAGTGATTCTGCAAAACCAGAGTTCCTCCTTCTGCTTCTCATTTTACAGGCTTGAGGCTTAATCCAAAGCTTAGCAAAGTCTATGGAGAAATTCACAATGAGAAAAGCAAAATTTGAACTGGATATTAGATCAGTTTTTAAGAACCTTTTTCCATGTTGTTCAAAGTGATATTAGTCTGGTTTAAGTCCTTTTTTCCTATCAGATTATCTCCATTAGTCAATCCCTCTCAGTGTGCATCCATGGTCAATGTGTTTCATGTGTTCTTTAACCAGGCAGATGGGCAAAATGTGGGAGCATTGCTAAATGTTTAAAATGGGTGATAACATGTCATACTTGTCCCAAAGAAAATTCCTGCCTTCCTTTCCCAGAAAAGGGCTGGGTTGTCATTAATGGGTAATATCTGGCCCTGCTGAAAAAAGCTAAAAAGCCTCTGCTTATGTGAAAGGAGGTTGTATGTATGTGTGAAAATATACATGCATATATTTATACACTTGTATAGTTTTATATGTATAATTACAATCATCATATTCTTTAAAATTAAGCTATGACTTTCTGTTTTCTGAAATGTCATTTTGGAGGCAGTAGAAAGAGGGTAAACAGAATGGTATCCTTATAGTGTTGATTAGTGATCATAATTGGATGGTTATAGTAATATGACATTTACTCTAGGTTGAGTTTTTAGAGTAGCTCAGTTCATCATCTGTAAAATGCAGGCAACTGGAACAAGTGAAGGCAGTGACAGTATTCATTCTTTCTCCTTATTTATATCTTCATTTCTTATTACCCTTCCTCTAGCAAAATTGCTCATTGAGAGTATTCTACTAGCTCTTGTGATTGATCTTGTGGAATAGCTTTAATAACAGTTATGAATGTGGAACTTAACAAATACATCCTCCACCAAATGCAGAACTTGCATTTACCCTCATCAGAGAGTTTCATTTATCCTTGGAAGCTGTTTCTCACTTGAGGTAGATTAGAAATAGTACCGTGTGTGAACCCCAGTGGGGTAGGAAATCAGTGTCTGTCCTCTGGTGCTTTAGTTGGAAGGTGGGAGGTGCCTTTTGTGTCTCTTTTAGGTGACTCTCTCCCACTTGGGCATAAAGCCAGTAGACATGACTGTCTGCAGAAGGGGATGAATCCTAAAGGATGTGGAGTAAATCAGCTAAAGGGAGGAACAAAGCTGGAGGCAGGAATGGAGCTCTTTTTTTTTTCTTCATTAATGAATGTAGATCCCAAAAGTGAGCTGAGATCTAAACCCTCCAAAATCTCAGGTGCCTAGAAATGCTTAAGACAGAGTTTAACCACATAAGACTGTTGCAGACCCATAAAAACTATGCCTGGCTGCCAGAACATTTCAGAGTCCATAGGTACTGAGGCTGTCAGCAGTGCAGTCAATCAGAGGTGTGAAGTTCAACTTATTACTTATGGCTTTGGCCACCTTTTGTGTACTCTGTGGCATCTAGAGGGGCTAGTGGCTGTACTGTTTCCACTGCTTGAAGTAGCTTATGTGGAATAGCTTTGGGTAGCTGCATGGCACTGAAACACACTTTGCAGCCACCCCCTCAAATGCCCTACTCAGTACTTGTGGATTCTGCTCCTCCAGC
This sequence comes from Merops nubicus, assembly GCF_000691845.1. NCBI lineage: Eukaryota > Metazoa > Chordata > Aves > Coraciiformes > Meropidae > Merops > Merops nubicus. The sequence continues at coordinate 50,409 of NW_008587390.1, read as the reverse complement.
TAGGTACCTAAAAGCTAAGCACTGAAAAGCTGTGTCCTTTTGTCAATCTAGGCCTACATTTTTAACTCTGTATGCTACAGGGACCTTGTTGGGGGGAAGCAAGGGAAAGCAGCATCTGCTTTGTTTGAGCACTTTCTTTGTAGAAGCACTCAGCAAACAGGGAAAACTTGCACAAAACAGGGTGTCATATTTTCCTGTGATTTTGCAATTGCCTGTCATTAAGTTGAGGGACATACATGCACACAGAATAAAAGGAGCTGCATCAAAATCAGTGTTTACACAAACTCTGTAAACAAAGCAGCATCTGCTTGGCTAGCTGCAGTGTTTCCAATTCACTGTGATACCTAATTGTTGTCAAACTGTTGTGTTTTCCTTGACACCGAATCTAATTTACAGGAAGAGGTAAATGTAACACCCGTTCATCTCCTGATGAATGAGCAGAGCTACCGTTTTATGCTTGACTTCAAAATTTTGACTATGGTTTGTACCTGATGAAAATAAGCTTGTGGAAATTATTTGGCAGTATTCTGCCTGTGCGAACGCCAGGAATTATTGCTGCACAGGACAACATCGACCACTAGTGGCTAAAGAGATTTTTTCCAAAATTGCTAAAACTGATAGGGAAAAGCCATGGATCCAATATATTAAGGTAATGCAACACATGCTGTTGGATGGATTTTGTGTGCTAAGACATAAAAGTGTGTCAGTGTTTTTGTAAGGTGCTTCTGTTCTCTTCACAGCTGTGATTTGTCTCCTTTTTCCAGGACTGTTCCAAGGTATCCTCGAGCTGGTCACTTGCCCTCTGGTCAGTGTCTATGTAGACTGTTCCAAGTCCACTTCTTCCTTGAAATTACTCAGTTTTGTCTTTATTGACTATCAGTTCAGTTTCTATATTCATGCAAATCACAAGCACAACACAAGGTCTTTAGCAGCAGACAGCAGAGTCTGCTCTATATCACCTCAATATGAGGAATTCAGGCCTCATCCCCCATTTATCATAGAATCATAGAATTCCAGGTTTGAAGGGACCTCAAGGATCATCTGATCCAACTTTTCTTGGCAAAAGCATGATCTAAGTAAGATGGCCCAGCACCCTGTCCAGCTGAGTCTTACAAATGCCCAGTGTTAGGGAATTCATTACATTCCAGGGGAGATTATTCCAATGGCTGATTGTTCTAGCTTTGAAAAATTTAGGTACACTCCATCAGTCCTTGGTACTGCAGTTCTTGCTTCTCCTGTTGGTTAGCATCTTCTGTCACTTGTCTTTCAGGCATTTTAAAATTGGTTAATTGCTTTATCCATATCCTAAGCACGCACTAGAGCTCCAGGTATGAGTGATACCACATGTTCAGCTCACAGTATGCTTTCTTAAATGTTATATTTAGGCATTTCCTGGTCTGTATGTCTTCCTTGTACAATACCACAGGTGTCTCACATACGCCTTTTGTTAGTTCTTTAACGGGCTGTAGGCATCCTCCTTGTTCATCTCTTATCCAGCCTCTTTCTCCCCATGACTTCACTTCTACAGCTACAATAACTATACATAATTTTTTCCTGGCTAAGGAAATACTGCAAAAATCTATAGTGTTTTGTGGAGAGATGATACAGGCTGTGAATTGTCACAATGATTGTCCCTCCCCAGGCTTCTTTTGCATTCCTAACAACATCTGCAGTGAAACTGAGCCCATCACAGCATGAAGCTCTGTTGAGGTGCAGGGGCCAAAGAGCACCCAGTCCCTTTGGCCTTCCTTTAAATGACTGTATACAGCGCAGGGCAACGGGAATCAGGTTGGGTTTTTTTATA
>NW_008587390.1:0-48585 GCF_000691845.1 Merops nubicus | reverse complement strand
CTGCTGCCCCCCTACGCTCCTTTTTAAAATGACTGTGCTCTCTTGCAGTAGTTGTTGCACTACCACATGGCAGAGGAAGGTGGCACAGGAGGAAGAGGAGTCAGAGATGCTAATGAGTAAAACTAATGGAGTTCAGTTTAGCCACAGTGTAAAATTAGTCAAAACAGAGCAAAGTGGCACTGTTCAAGTGTAAAACAGTGATGGCAGAATAAAATATCGATAATATAGAAGGGCACACAGCCCCTGAGTTTGCTTTGCCTGTAACCGTTTTGTGCTTCTGGCTGTTAATCCAAATACCAGTGAACTGAGGTTTCCACTGGTTCAGCTGGTGTGCTGGGGGGGCTTTGGCAAGGGCAGGAAAGTCATTTGATCTATAGTGGAGCTAATTTCCCCTATCCATGCAAATGTGAGTAAGTCACATTATTGTTAATGAGCCACAGGCATGATTGGAGGGCAATGTGCTCCCCAGCTTACTGTGTGAGACAGTCTGTAGCTATTCTGAATGGTCTCTGCAATGTGGAGTTGAAATTGAGCCAGGGGCATAGTGCCAAAAGAAAGGGGGGAAAAAAACTTAAGGCAGACAGTTTGCCAGTAGCTTAGCAGCTGTCAACTAGTTGTTCCAGGAAGAGATAAATATTTAAGATTAATGATACCTGGCTTTAACTCTCATTCTGTGTATACAACATATAACAGTGTGTGTGTTGCTACACAATGCATATGTGGTGTTTAGAGAGATACAGTTATTGATTTAAACTACTCAACAGTGTGAGCAAAAAGAAGATCAGCTGAACACCAAATGCAAAAGCTACATTCTGTGTTTACAAGGAAAGTTATGTCTTCCAGCTTGGTCATGATGAAAGGCAAAGGTGGTTCTCTGGTTAAGGCATCCACCTGGGCTCTGGAGCTCTGCACTGGACTCTTCTGTGGGGGATTTCCTTTCCAGGAAGCTCCAAACCCCCCTTTTACAAAAAAGCTTTCTCTTGGACCTAAAGGCCAACTATCTAAGTGTTTAATGCCCAGCTAGGTACTTAATTTCTACTGAAAGAAAGGGGATAAAAGGGAATTTCCTCCTTCTTAAGGGGGCATACAATTTAAGGAGCTATACCTATCAGCAGAGAATCACATTCAGAACTAAGAGAAAACTTGGGGAATTTCCCTTATCATTCTTTGGTTTTAATTGAAATACAGCATTTAAACAGCTTCTACTGGCTGGTCAGAAGATAGATAGAAAAATCTCAAAGACTTGGTGGAAATTTTCTTTCTCTGTCTGTTTTTTTGACAGCAGGGAGAGTAAAGGAACAGTTGAGCCTCTAGTCAATTCTTCATCCTTTGATTCATGGGTTGATTGTTCTCAGGCCTTTCTGGCTAACCCAAGTGGGAAAAATCTTTATTCCTCTGTGTGAGAAGTCTCCAAAATCTTGAAATGGACACTGATTTGTGTTTCTTTGTTAGTAGGGCAACCTTTGGGTAATGGTCACATTCAGTTAGCCCATGGGATGGATGTGATTGTGTTGGCTGGCTCTCCAGATGCCCCACCTATGCTGGAAAAAGTTGGTTATTGATTCTGAGCTCAAGAAAAATCACTAGTTTTGCAGAAGCCCATGTGACCTTTATAGCTCCTACCTTCAGGAGCTACTTCTCTCACCTCTTTCTACATCCCAATCAGTGGAGAGGGTCCAGCTCATGATGCTGTGATTAGGGCATCTCTATGGGTGGTGAAGGTGAGTGTGGGAAAGCTGTGCCCTTGTGTAGGCTGGCTGGCAGAGGATAGCTTCTGCTGCAACATATGCTTGGGTATATTAGATGTGTTATATTAACTCATGGGACAAAACCAAATACATTCTGAGCAGAGAGAATTCAGGTTCATTCCTCCACTAAGGGACCCAACAGTAGTTCACAAAAATGAATGTCTTGTTATCAATCCATTTTTTTTTGAAAGGTTTGTTTGGAAAACATTTCACCTTTTCCATTGTTTGCCCCACATCAACCAGAAGCTTGGACACACATGTATTTAGTGTTTGAATGAAGATAGATTGTTTCTGTGCTGAAACTGGCCCTCGCTCTCTGGATTAAAACACTTTTATGTGTCCCCTCGTACAGCACTGGTTTGGTTTGTTCTCAGTTGCTGGTCTTATTAGGGGACTCTCTGGAAAGCCTGTGTTAATCTGCTTTCAGAGATCTGTAGAGATTAATCAGAAAATCATCCTAATTGGAGAGGTTCATTGCAGATTCTTTGTGTGCCAATGTGCTGAGCTCTGATGTGCTTGAAACTACTATGTCAAATAAAATATATTTGGGATTGATTGCTGTTAATGGTAGCCTTTTATCTGATTATATGCACTCTGCTCTTCAGAGGCTGTTCCTGAGGGCCCTTCTAATCACCCAGGTAAAAGGGTGTTACTTACACCTTTAGGTAAAGGGATGTGTATCTGCAACACTCAAAGTGTTTGCTTTGCCAGAGCATCTGAGCAAATAGATTCACTGTGGTTGCAGGCAAGGCTGGGGTCCCCAGTGCACCAGCAAAACCTTTCTGCTTCCTTCTCCCTCAGGAACTGGGAGTGAACAAGACCTCACAGTTTACCACAGCTGAAGAGAACAGCTTCAGTGCCACAGTTGCTGGAGTGCAGCTGCTTCTCCCAGAGGGTTCAACTATTTCAGATGACCTCTTCTAGGCAACTAGGTTGTGCTTGTGGACGTTTCATATATTGAAAGAAAAGAAAAGAAAAAAATAATTAATCAGTCAATGGAGCCCAAGTTAATTGCTAGGAGATAGGGGTTCAGCCCAGGAAAAGTGTCTGCACCTTGCAAAGCCAGTGCAGCCAGCCTTCTCATCATCACATCCAGAAAAAGGAAAGCTGCTCTTCATTTTAAACACTTCTACAAATGCAATTCTTCTGCCTTTTTTCCTGCTTCTGTTCTCTTTTTCTCTCTGGAAACAGGCACAATTCTGGTCATTTCAACTGCATGTTAGTAGGTGGCAGTCTTGATCAAGTTTTGCATCGGTGAAGCATCTTCCTCTCTAGGCAGGCCCTGAAAATGGTGCAAACCTTCTCCCACTCAAGATGTGTTACCTGGGCGTGGAAGGAGCTGTGATCTCACTTTCCTATAGCAGTATAGATGTCCTGCACTGCAGCAAATCTCACATGAGGATGTTTTCTTTTATGGTGTTATTTCCTCCTGGAATGTGACTTTTACCATACCTGTGAAAACTGGTCTTATTGAGCAAGGTGGTCAACTGGTGTCAGACTTTAACACTCTTCTGCAGTAGCAAAGCAAATGGTGCAGTTCAGGTGCTGTAATAATCCTCTCAGCCCAGCCTTGCACCCAAAGGGACCATTTGCACACGTGGGTGCTCGTGCTGGAGCTCTGCTCAGAAATCTCATTAAGTGACTGTCCAGACTGCAGAGGAGAAGGGTAGAGCAGGGCTGAGGTAGAGCCTGGCTTTCCTGGGGCCCTGTCAGCTGTACCCCTGGCTTACAACCACCAAGGTGCTACTTTAATACCAGTATTTATTTCTGAAAGTGTTACCTTACTAAACTAATATCGACCTTTGAGATACATCCTTGTAGGGACATCCTTCCTCTCCTGGCCTCTGTTGAGTAGGTTGTTCTTCCAGCATGGTGGTGGTGATTCTGTTGGGGGCACCTTGACTTCCCTTTTAAGGAAAAGCTGTCTGAGGTGTTGTTGTGCTGTCAGTGTAGGCTTGGGCATGACCTGGGCTGCCTCCACTTGGGACACACAGGGAGATGTCTGAAAATGCTGCCTTCCTTAGAGGGTCTTGAGCTGTGAGTGGCCCAAACCTGGGCATCTATAGGCATCTCCAGTGGGTTTGTAAGAGATGTGGTGAAGTTGGAAGTCACCAAGAAGAGAGGTGACATTGCCAGGGCTAAGATGTAAATGATGATTTTTAGTTGCAATTATCTCGATTCTGTCTGAACCCTTCTTACAGACACCTTGCTGGTTCTAGCTCCAAGTCTGCCTCTCATCTGTCAAGGATGGATAAAAGCATTTCACCACTTTGCAGGGTACTTCTGGGTTAGTCTGTAATGCAACCTGGGACTGAGCCCTGGAGCTGGTCTGAAAACTGAGCACACCAGCGCAAGAGCATCTCTCCCTTGGGAAAGACTTGGAGGTTAGGGAAGGGCTCATCTGGGAGAGAAAAAATCCAGGGAGAGACTTTACTGTTCTGAAAGAAAGATGAGGTTTTTAGAAGGGACTAAAATGTTCACTCAGAGAGGTGTGAAAGCTCCTGAAGTATTTTTTGAGTTGGTGCTGCTGGGGGTGTCCAGGGAGAGGAGAGAGGGACACACATATAGATGTACTTGGGTCACCAGGTGCCTGAAGCATGCCTACTGTTGGCTTTACCAGGGCAATTTAGAGCTATGGTTCCCTCAGAGAGGCAGAGTTAAAATAGTGCAAGTGGAGGAGTGGGTAGAAAGAATAGATGTGTGGTCTGGCAGGGATGCCACAAGCTATAAATCCCATGATGTTGTCCTTGGCCATGGGAGGGGAGAGGGAGGAATGGTTCCTGTGCTTTCCCACACCTCCATGCAGGAGCCTTTAGACACCTGTGGGCATTTCAGCTTTCCCCTTGCCCTTTTGGAGGCACTCAGCTGACACTTCTCAGGTCTGGCCTGTCTGATTTGACCTCCATCTCTGGAGAAAGAAATGGGAGGGCTTACTGATCTGGGTTGGAAGCCCTTCTGTTTTTCTCCTGGATTCTCTCCCAGTCTAATTCATCTGTATCAATAGACAGGTCACCTTTCCTTGCTTTCAAAGTTGATGGCTTTATGATTATCATCGCAATATGTCTCTCAAAAGTTAGCCAGGAGAGATGACTTGCATGTGTGTCTACCAAAGAAAGATATTTTTAAAGCAATCATCTCCATCACAGATAAAAGGAGTACAGAATGGGTGATGTACAGTACATTTCTTTCCGAGAAACTTCACGTAACTGGAATATCACTCCATTAAACTGGACTGGATGTTATAATAGCCATCTAGTGAATTGGAGGGAAGCATTATTTTCAGCCTAGCATTAATCTAAATGGACACTGTCCCCAAGTTTTACACTATTTATTCCTTTGTTATCTTGCAAGTTCAAGATAGCTGTGGTTTTAACAACCGGTCTGATCCACTTGATGAAGAAGAGGGTTTGGGTATGATGAGATCAGTGATGTACTTGTGGCAGAGCAGAGAAGCTGATCCTGCTCCGGCAGGAGGGTGACCACAGAGCTGGTTTGTTAAGTGTGTGGCTCATGTGGTGTGTGTGGGGGGGAAGGCAAGGCTCGAAGTCAGCTGAGACCTTTTCATATCTCTTATTAGAGTCTCTTGTTTGAAGCTCTGTTGAGAGCTTCCAAGAAAAATGGGTTGAATTGTATCTCTTTATCATCAAGCAATCACCACAGGGCAAAGGTTTCAGGCCATGAGGGATCTCTGGTCTGGCCTTTCCTCCTTGGACAGTATGAGGATAGGACTCTTGACCTACTCCTAAATTTTCCTCTTCTCAGCTGGAGTAGCTGCTTTGTGAGTTCTGTCCTTAACCGTCCCCTAAGGAATTTTGTGCCATCCTCTGGCTGTGACAAAAAAATGGAGTGGGGACCATGTCTACTGGCTGGTCAGAAGATAACTGAACAATCATAATGGGCAACTGAAGAAAAAAGGAAGTTATGAATTCCTCCTTGTTGGGTAAATGTACATTCTGTTGTACATTGTTTGTTTATAGTCTCACCTTGCACAGCACTGCAAAACTCCTCTCACTCCACGGGGTTGCTGGGAGCTACTGGATCTTGGAGGGAGGCAGATTGTGGAAGTCTTCTGAGAAGGAGGCACCTGCTTCTAGGAAATGAACAGAAGACATGAGAGGAATAAGGCCTCCAGTGTTAGTTTCTTCCTTATTGTCTCTGTTGTGGGAAAGAGGTATAGGAAAGGTTTCCAATATTGTAATTGGAGTAACTTTGGGCTCTTTTCAGCTTTCAGCCAATTTCTAAATCTTTTTGTGTGTGTTTGTGTAGCATTATAGACTCATAGGATCACTATGGTTGGAAAGGACCTCTAGGATCATCAAGTCCAACCTTCACCCCAGCATTTCTCTAACCACTAGACCATAGCCTCAGGTGCTATGTCTACTCATTTACGGCTGGTAACTTTGAAAACTGGGAAAAACTTTTTTCAGGTGTTTCTTCTCCTAGACCTGAGAATTTTATTTCCGATAGAGTGTGGTGCCTTTAGCAAAGCAATCAGGTTATTGGTCTGGCACTATTGAGCAACTGTCAGCTTTGTCAGCAATGATAGATGTGACTCGAGGGTACCAGAGATCTGGTGTTACCCCTCCACTGAGCACTATACCACAGAATCCTAAAATGAGGAGATGGAGAGGTTGAGAGCTTGTCTTGGGGATCAATGCAAGAGGAGAAAGCATGACTTAGTGGAGAGACTGGCAAATCACTCCTGCAGCCCTTGGCTCCTGTATGCTGGGAGTGTGCAAGTCCCAGCTATCCAAGGGCAGCCGCTGCCTGGCATTGCCATCAGCACCAGTGTGTGCTCCTGAGATAAAACACAGCTGGGATTTATGGCTGTGATGTGAGAACTGGGTGGCAGAAGTTTTATGGACTTCTTGTGGGAGTCAGAGTAATAAGGCAACTGTAAATCTTGAAGGTGATGTCTGTACTCTTCTAAAGGGAGAGCATGTCAGTGATTTCTTTTAATACCAGTGGCTATGCCTACAGCATACAAATGGATCCTGTGTCTGGCTGACTCCTCAATCCCATCCGTGGCCTCACTGTGCTCTACCCTGTGCAGTGCCTGTGGATCCACGAGATGGCACCTGGTCCTCGTGTTACTCTGAATTTGTCTTTTTCCTCTGCTTCAACTTGTTAGATACTGTAAGTGGTAACTGGATGTCTGAGTGTTGCCCTTTTCATTCTGAGTTGATAATTGTCTTCTTTAACTTGCTATTAATTTGGAAGTATGGTAATGCTAAAATGCTGTGAAAGCAATTTATTCTGCTGTGCCCCACAATTAGTGTTATAGTTATTTGTAAAAGAGCCTTTTGGGAAAACTTGCACCTGCTATATGAATTTTTTAAAGACATATAATTGGGTTTCAAATAAACTTCCAAGCATTTTAACTTTTTGTGTTAGTATTCAGCCTCATGAAATGTGCATGGTTACAGCAATGTATAACTCCAGAGTGATGGGGAATTGTTCTAAGCCACTGAGAGCTCTGTCAGGAAAACCTCAGCAGCGAGTTGCTGCTGACTCCACTACAGTACAGAGAGCACCCTGGGGTGATAAGGACACTCCTCTGTGATGTGAACCCCAAAAATGAATCATAGCAGATGTGAGGAACAAGGAAAAAAATCAGTGGGAAATAGTAGAACTAATCAGACTAATAAAGACAAAAACACACGTTCATCTTCTGACGCAGATGATAAAATGTGTATGCTACAGAAAAATGACACAATGTGTAGAACAGACAGGGAGCTCTATTGAACCTACCTTAACTAGTCTACAGAAAACTGCCTCTAAATTTTGGATTTTCATCCATCTGATTTTTTTTTTTCCCCTTTGGAGGAGCAGAGGCTGAAGGTGGGTATTTGTAACTGAGACTTCAAAATCAGTTCTCTTCACACTCACAGGGAGTCAGGGAAAAGCAGTTTCTCTTCTTGGCAGCCCTAGCCTCTTCCAAGCCAGCTTCTAACCCAACACCTGGCTCCTGACCCTTACTACAGGGTCCTAGCAACATTTTCTTTCTGTTTGCTCCAGCTGTTTGGCATCTGCTTTTTCTTGTTGAAAGGCAGTTGTAACTGAGGCAGTCCTTGCCTTGCTGTTGCTTTGGACTTTGGGTTCCAGACTTACACAGCAAGTTCATTCACTGGTAACTTCTCTCTGCCCTGGTTGTTGTGGAAAGGTCTCTTCTCTTTTTCCTTGATTTAGTTTAGCTTTTGGTGCAGTTCTCAGTCATTTCAGAATTTCTTTTTAGGAATTTTCAGTATGATGCTACTGGGAAAATGGACTGGAGAACCTTCTGAGGAAAAAAATGGTACTTAAACCTGCTAGATGTTTCTGGAGGGATCTGTCTTCACTTCTCCAAATGGCTCTATGTGCAGGTCTTCCAGAAGAAGCATCAGAGTTTATGGTTTTCCCTACTCAATGAATTTCTCAGTTGTAAATAACACTATCAGCTGTGGGATGCAGTGGTTCACCTTCTGTTCCTAGTGATGTTTGTGTCTGTGAGAGACAATGAGGTTACTCTAGATTGAAATCAAAACTTTCTGTCTTATACAATAGTGTTTTTATTGAAACTGTAAATCTGCAAAATGTTTTGGAGTTGTCAAAGCGTCTTGTGCTGTTTTTTATTTCAACTCAGACCAACAAAACCAAATGTCAGATCTGATTATATTGTGAAGTTTTAACTTCTAACACTTCCATTTTAATTGGGCAATTTCATACTATAGCTTTAAAAAGTCTTTATTTGAAATATCATGAGTTTTCTGGGAGGAAAAAAAAAATCAACCCAAACCCCCCAAAATCCCCACTTCAGTTTGCTAGAACAGTCTTCTTTCTCCTTGGAAACTGCATTTGCCCTTCTCCATATCAAAATTCTGAAGAACTGTACACCTATCTGGAATTACTGTGCTGATTTGATCACAGCTCTGAAGTCCACTTATGATCCCAGTTCTCCTTGAGACTGGCATGAACTGAGGGAGGATTTTGCCATTTTGCTCCCATCAGGTGGTCTGTGCAGATAGGCTTGTTTGTTTTGCAGAACACACAAACTAAATGGTACCAACAATGTTAAGTAATGAGCTTTGCTAATACATTTTGATGAATTTTGAAGACTAGTTGAACCAAGAAGAGCACAAAGTAATGTTGTATAAATATTTAATGTAAACTTATGGATTACATTGTTCTGGAGACTGCTATCAGAGGCACTTTGAAACCACATGTGGCTCAGGATAGCTAGACAGAGCCAGTTTCAGCCAGAGATGAGTTCAGGCTCCCCCAACAAACACCTCTCTGGAGATGATTTTGAAGTGACAAAATCTTCTGAGTAGCTAAAAAATCAGAGTTCTGCCTTGAAGAACAAACACCATTGTATTTCCTCTCTGCCCTATGAAACGGACAGGAAATGTATTTTTAGTACTCTTCTCCAAAATGCAGAGAAGATAACATGGTTTTGAGAGAAAAAATGACAAATGAAGCAATTTGTTCACAGGGAAAGGGAGCCTTTGTGGCTGGCATGGGTCTCCAGATGCTCTTAGAGCTGTGGATTTGGAAGAAAGCTCTTTGTCCCAGCTGCTGGAGGTGACGTGTGCCTGGGCTCGAGCCGCCGCTGCTCGACTCCCTGTTACACAAACGGCTCAATCCCCGCATGTGCTGTGAGGGCTGGAGGGAACAGCACGTCCTCTCCGTGGGCTTTATGAGCTTGTGCTGCTGGCACGGCCACCAAGTCCCCCCCACCAAGTGCACTAAGTGCCTGCTTGTCTTTGCTCTTCCTCCCTGACTCTCTGCTTGCCTCTTCCCATTTTGGCTATTGGATGCAAGGTGAGCTCCAGGGGTAACCTTGATGGCTGTGTGAGGTGGGAGCCACAGATGTGATCTGTGGGCAGGAATTTCCCTCAGATTAAGGAGAGGCTGGTAGGAGGCTGCACAGGACAGAGAGTGTTTGAAGGAGGGGGGAAGGTGATGAATAAGCTCAGAGGGTCTGAGTGGCCCATTCACTAAAATCAGTGGTAGAGACGGTTCCTAGCACTCATCACTTCACCAGAGCTTCTCAGCCAGTAATGTTGGACTGCTGGAGCTGTGCCCATTTTGCAGCTGGAGACACTGAGGCAGAGAAGGGTGCTAGCCCAGTGGATGTCAAGAGCAGAGCTCGTGCCTGCTGCCTTCTGTTGCATCCTCCGTTATCAGCCAGGGAATGCGGCCAAGAGCAGAAGGCTTTCTGCATAGAAGTCAGGTCTGTGTCTAATGTAGCTCCTTAATTGAATCTGGATTCATGTAACCAGTCAGGAGCACTTGGGGATAGCATCTCTGCATTTCACAGCCCTTCGTTAATAAGAAAGAACTCTAATCTCTTTAGGGTCCCATATCTCTCTTGCCATGGGGATGCACCCCAAGCCAACCTATATGACAAACCTCCAATGTCAGAAGAAGGTTCTCCCAAGTTACCCTCACCAGTTCACTGCTGGCTGTAACTGGGCTTGCTGAATGTGTGCCATGCATCTTGTACAAACTATTTTTAGGGAAAAAGTGAAAAGTGGCAATTTGCAGTTAAAAGAGTCTTAAACAATTGTAACAATGGCAACTTAGAATCTACATTTCAAGAAAGTTTTATAATGCGGGAGACATCTGTGTTTTGCACAGTACTGGGTTTTATTTTCAATCATTTTTCTCATTTAAAAAATGTGTGTATCTCATTATATCTTCATATCTGAGCCAGCATTTAATTCTCTGCATATGGTCGGTACAGCATGTGCCATTACACCCACCAAAATAACGGGATGACAGTTCCTTTGCAAAGTAGAAGACTAGAAATAACTTTCTGCTGAGAGATGCTATTAATTTTTCTCTCTTTTTTTTTCCCCCAATAAAAGTGAATAGCTAAGTGGCCGTGATTCAAATCTCAGAAAGTGTTTTCTGCCTGGGCTGTGCCTTGTCGTATAAGGGCTACACTGCAGCTTTGATATTTGTGGTATATTATGCCCAAGTAAGAGTTATTTTAAAAGGCTACAAGAAATATCTGCTTCTTGTTTTATGTATTATTTATTGGCCTCTTATTCTTTCCTTTATGCCACAGATTTTTTTTTTTATCTTTCCCTTTGAAGTTACAAAGTAATAGGCCTAATAACATAATTGGCATTGGGAAGCTGTTCCCACACTTCCCTCTGCAGGGCGCCGGGATCCGGGCGGGCTGTGCCCACTGGTCCTTGCCACTGGCCCTGGCTCTGGTGCAGATGCAGAGCTCTGTGAGCAGTAGATGGCTCTGTCAGCTCTTCCTCAGGAAATCACAGCTCTATTAGAGCATCTGGATTTTTCCTAGTCTTTTTTTTTCCCCCAAACTTTGTCACTGATGTTCATCTTCTGTTTTTTTTTTTTCCCCCCTTAATGTTTCTTCCACCTTAGGAAAACTTCTCTCATCTTCATCCAGAAAAATTTCTCTTGGTTTGTGAAAGGACTTCTAATCAATGTGAAAGCAGTGGAAGGCAGCAGCAGGGTTCTTCCCTGGCTGGAGGGTGAACCAGCACTTCTGGCCCAGCAACATCAGCTCTGAGGGCCAAAATTGCTCCCATTAGCCCAGGGCAATAAATAACACCCATCTGCTAAACACACGTGCAGCACACTCCTGGTTAGCTCAGTGTGCAACAGTCCTAGTGATCGAGGAGGATTAGTTAATAAAAATACAGCAATAAATATATTTTTAAAATTTTGAGTCTCTAATTTCTTCATTTTCCTTCTTAATTATGTCTCCTGGCATGCACTTGTAGGAGGAACCAGTCTGTTAGCTCTTGCATCGGCTGCCTTGTGTCTGTCTGATTTCATGGAAGATATTACTGTTGTTGATCCCAAACAGGAGACGGTTCCTTTAGGGAAGGAGCTGGGGCAGGAAAGCCACAGCTCTGCTGCTTAGTGCTGGGGAGTGGCAGCAGTGCTCTGGGGCTGGGGCTGGGCCAATGGAGCACAGGGCCCCACATCTCCATGTTGCTCTGCTCCCCACACTTACGGATCAATCCGGATATTGTGTCAAAATGGTTTTGTTGCCTTGATCTCCCTGCTGTAGTCTAAGCATTGATCGTTGCTCCTGGAGATAATAAAGAAACAGCTGTACTTTCACCCCAAAGGTATCAGTTGCAGTTTAATAACATTTTTCCCTTATTGCTTTTTTTCCCCCTTTTGCATGAACCCTGGTGACATCTCTTTGAGCAGCTGTTTCCTTCCATTGCCATTTTGGCAGGTTCCCTGTTGCTTTAGAGTGATTCTTTGCAAACTCTTGCTGATTATTCTGGGTCTGCATGTAAGCTGGCTTATGGCTGTGCATTTTGGGCAGGGATGGGGCTGCTTAGTCCCAACAGACAATGGGAAGGTTCAGTTGCAAGCATGAATTGCATGGAAAAGACACATGCCAACCAGCCCAAAAGTCATTGCAAGCCTCATCATGCCAGCGGTGTTTATTCCAACATACTTTGGTGAGTGGATCTCAGTGAATAAGACAACCCCAGGAAATGGGTGGGTGTTTGTTCAAAGGAAAGTAAAAGCCAAATATGCTTTTCAATAGAGTTCACCTTTCAGGATGTCAGTTGTGATCTGTTTTCTAGATTGTCCCTGCTCTTTGAAGCTAGAACACTATGTTTTCCTTCCCTGATGTCAACAATGTGCCTGGGGATGTGGTGGTCCTTAATCTATCAGCACATTTGTTACAGTCTGCAGCAACACATCCTTCTTAATTTTTCTAGCAGGTATTTTTTTAAGTAAAAGAAAAGGCAGGCTTCTTAGCAGCACCTTGGTTGTTCATCAATATTATTAGATTCTCCCTTCCCTCTCCTGAAGCTAGGAATAGAAACCTGTGAAATGACTGTGGAGGATGCACTTTTAAAACAAAGCATCGAGTAAGGAGGATGTGAAAACCATGTACAGCTGAAACCCAGAAAGAAATTTTATGTGCCAGTGTAGGGGGAATATTACACTCAATACTTGGTGTGTGAGCTGGCAGGACCCTGGCAGTGGAGAAACATGAGAGAGACAGGGAGGGTGTGAGCCATGCCCTTGTCCTACTGCCTATGCCAGGGCTCACCTCTCACCTGCACGAGGTTGGTTGTGAACCATGACCGTGGTGGGTGAACCTGGCAGAGAGGTTTTTACAGTGTGTTTATTGCTAGTCCCTCCTGGTCGAGGTCACACTTTTTTTTGGTGGGTAACTTGAAAATAAATCTGCAAGTGGAGGATGTCCCCAGACTGCTGCGAGTTTGAGCAAGAGCTGGTTGGAGGGAGAAGTACTTGAGTCTCCATTACACTTAGTCATGGCCACAGGTAGCTTTCCAACAAGAGCTTGTGGCTCTCTCTTTGGGGAATGCTTTTTTAGCCTTATCTCAACCAAAACCAAGCCCTAGAAATGTCTGGTTGGGCAATTCTCTCTTATTTAACAAGCAGCAAAATAAAAAGGCAGCCCTCTCTCCAAGCCCATCCAAATATATCGAGAGACGTGAGGAGTTTGAAAGGGCAGTACAGCAGGTGTTAAAGCTCCTGTAATCGTATCTGTGCTGCAATTACAAATTGACAGAACTTAGGCGTGAAGGAGAAACTAGAAAAAATGCAAGGTCCAAGCATCAGCAGAGAGCTGGTCCTCCAGCCAGCACAGGGAGAGCAGCTTCCATCCTTCAGCAGCAGCTGCTTTGCTTTTTCACAGTCTATGACATGATGGAAACACAGCTGCTATTATGTCTCTGCTGCAAACACAGCTTGCAGATGTGGTACCACCTAGGAA
This sequence comes from Merops nubicus, assembly GCF_000691845.1. Classification (NCBI taxonomy): domain Eukaryota; kingdom Metazoa; phylum Chordata; class Aves; order Coraciiformes; family Meropidae; genus Merops; species Merops nubicus. The sequence continues at coordinate 35,103 of NW_008587390.1, read as the reverse complement.
AGTCCTGGGCTTCCCAGGAAGTTATTGTCCTGGCTTTCTCCCACCTTTCTGGCATGGGTTAATAAGGCCACAGGCTACTGGATGAGAGAACGCAGAGCTTTTCTCTTCACTGTTTTCACAGGCACAAGGTTCACCTGTGGTTCAGTGTTTAACTAAAATTAAGGCTGACAGCTTTTCCCTATAAATTAAATTAATGAGATGTTTGAACTATGGCTGGATCATTTGTGTGGATCTTTACTGCTTGATGTTGTCTCCACGCCCCTTTCCCACGGGCACGCTCTGCAGCCACGCTCGCTCCCCTGCCCATGCTGGGGTGAAAGGAGTGGTCATTACTGGTGCTCTGTGTGCTGGGAGAGGTGGCTGCACAGAAACTCCTTGCTTCTCTCAGAGCCACTCCTGTGCAGGGAAAACAATTTATTTAAAAAAAATATGACGTCCCTCTATCTCCTGCCTTTCTAACCTGGCAGGATGCTCTTGCTCGTGCTAGTCTAAGGGCACTGTACAGCAGCAGGGCTGCCTCACAGTGGTCATACTTTAGATAATTCTCTCCCCTTTCCACAGGCTTTTTTTCACATAGACCTGCATAACTCATCCTCTTCCAGCCCCTTACCACTCAGGGACATCTCCCCATGGCAGCTCTCACACTTGGCACTTGTCATCACTTCCTATCCTTTTCACCTGAAATGGGCTGGATTAACAGAGGCTACTGATCAAGCTAATGAGCTTGTTTAGGGCATAATGGGTTAAGGAATATATATAGTCAGAAGTAGAAGTTTGGTCTGGCATAGAGTGGCAATGAGTGAGGTCTGTTTGACTGTATTACCAGCTGCAGGAGCTTAGTGGCTGAATCCAGTCTGTGGTCAGCTCAAAGAGCTATCTGGTCATTGGTGGCTGTGGGAAGCTTGCCTGAGGTAAGTCTGTTCCCTGAGGAGTTCTGGGAGGGTAGGTAAGGTGGCTAACAGGCATGGGTGTTAGTGTTTCCATCTTGGAGAGATGCAGTGCTTGGAGGAGGAGAACATCTACTCTGTGGTGCAGGCAGAAGAAGTTATCTAATGAATACCAATCTTGTAGAAGACAAGCTTTTAAGAGCAGAAATGGAAGCTTGTTTGATTTGGTAAAGCTCCCCAAGTGTGCATGTTGCTGTATTTTTGCAGAGAAAGACTTCTTCATTACAGCACAGTTCCCTGCAGCAGGGTGAAGAGGTAGGTGTGACCTGGGAGCTGTGGTTGCCCAGCTGAGGAGGGGAGAGAGCAGATTAGTTCTTTGTTGCTTGAAAATTAATCTGAGCAAATATCACTGTCAGAGGAGTTAATAGCTGTAAAACAGATAAGAAAGCAAAATGCAGATAATGGGGGCATTTTACATGTGCATCTTAAGAGATCTTTATCTGCAGTCTGATTCCTCAAGGAACCAGGTCTTTTGGTGTTGTTTGTGGCCAAAATCTGTGGTTTGTAGCAAAAATAGTCTGTTTTTTAAAACTTCAGGTTTCTTTTTGTCTGCTCTTCTTCCATACCATTTGTGCTGCATCTCCATTGCAATTCAGGATGGATGGTAGAAAGTAAGTGCTCGGCCTCTTTTTCTACTATTTGACCTCTGGTTACATGAGTGGAAACACCATCCAAGTGAGCACATTGCAAGCTTGGAGAGCAAGCAGAGTGAGCATTGGTTTGCCTGCAGATGCCTGTGGATTAAAGCCAGTTGCTAGACTCTGTTCCAGTAAAGGTAAAGTTCTTGTATGGCGACAAAGTCATGACCATTGCTCAAACAACAACAGTCTCTCTTGGTAATACTGCAGAAGTTATGTTGAACAGAAAATTGCCACAGAAGAATAAAATGTGCCCAAGTATAGTCGTGTTCTGATGGAAGGGGAGTGGTTTTCTCGCAGGCTGGTTTAGCATCCAGGATTCCTCAGCTCCAAGGGGCTGAAATTAGACTGGATGTAAAGTTGTGTGTACTCGGTGTCAGTGGCCCCATTGCTGCTGACATTTCCATCAGACTAATCTTTCCATGGGGAATCCAGATGGTGTTTTGTAACTGGAGCATTTGATGTTCTTTGGGCAAACTTAAACCTCTGCTTCTTCCTGAATCACCAAATGAATAGTCTAGCCGTTAAATTATTTTTAAAATGGCATTCATTTCCCTCTCTCTGGTACCATATTCTGTTTAATGAATGCAAACACAATAGAGGGAGTGTTGAAAGAAGCAAATTAAAGACCCATCTAGACCAAATATCCTTAACAGAGGGAGCAACAAACAAAGAAGGCAAAAAATGGTGTATTGTATGGACTTGGCCTACAAACCTTGCAGCTTGCTCTCTCTAAGGTTGAGAGTGGCTAAGAAGGGAGAAGATGGGTGAGGTGACAGGGACAAGAAGACAGAGGCTAAGACAGCAGCGGGTGGTTGTAATGGGAGAGCAGGGAGCATGTGGATGAAACAATGAATATAGTGCATTTAGTTGGACAATTCTTTGCATCAGTTGTCTCTACCTGGGGTGTCCAGTTTGAATGCCACTACAAAATTATGGTCTGTCCAGCTCCTGTTTAATTATTGGTGTAAGGATGCTTCAGGCAGATTTTGGTAACTTCAACTTTTTGGGTTGATGTAGTGTTTCTTCAGGGTTACCAATGAGTTTTGTGTCCTTTCCTGTTTGCATTTTCAGCTGAGATTTACAGCAAACAGCAATGAGAGATGCCAGAGGGCAGCTTTTCAATTCTTAGCAAAATAAAAATACATGCCAGGATTCATGCATATATTCATGTGGACACCTGTGTTATTGAAACAGATTTCCTTTGCTATTTGTGATGTATTTACTTGAACCATTCTAAAATTCAAGTAATGCATAATACTGAAAAATCTCCTGTGGAGCTTGGTAGGAAACATGAAACTTTATTTTGTGCTTGGAAATACCACAGTATACATTACTTGCTCTTCCCTTCAAGCACTTCCCACATGGAGCCTTACTTTTTGCTGGAACCAGTGCAAACTTTTGAGGGTCTCAACAGGCTCTGACCAGAGCAAAGCTTTAGGGGTCAGTACTTGTTTATAAATCATATTCCTGGGCAATGCCATGTTCCACCTAGTATTGAACTTGAAGTCTTTTTTGGCTATTTAGTAAGCTATCTCATTACCAAAACATCTACACCTTCAGTTATCTTGTTTAATTTATAGATTAAATCTCCTGCCATGCCCTGGTATCTTTTTTTTTTCCATTGACTAGAGGAGCTTACGCTCCTTTGAGTCTCACATTACAAGTGGCTAACTCTTCCAGGGGGCTATTAGCCCTCTAAGCACCTTTCCTCTGTGATTTAGAGGAGATGATGCTTTACTGCTGTGAACGTCTGACAGACTGTTAAGACAGAGAAGTACAATCAGGAGGAATAGGACCTTTATTATGGTGTGATGTTTAGTGGGAAGTGTGGAAAGGTCCTGACTCACTGCTCAGACACCCTCCTATATAACATATGCCTCAAATGTAGCTCTAAGCCCATGTGCAGAGTTTACTGCTATAACAAGCCTTGTCAACATGAGCAATGTTTGAGACGAAGAACAGGAACAGAGGCCGTCATGTTAGAGCCAGGGAAGAATACCAGAGGAGATTAATAACCCATGTCTAGATGCATCTATGCCAGGGTACCACATTGTTGTCTGTGTCCTGCTGGCACAGGTCCTTGGCAGGCGGGTTTTGCTCTGAGACCACATTGCTATGAGGAGCTTGTGGTGCAGCCCAGACTTGTGCTGCTTGGAACTAATGAAGATAATCAAGAGTTTCCATTTTGTGAAATTGCAGTGCACTGAGCCCTTCCCATAGATGTGGTTTAAAGCTATGCAGACTTGCCTTGTTTGCTGCCGGGAGGCTGAGGCGATGGCACTCATTCGATATCTTCCAGCCAAGGCCAAGTTTGAGGTCTCTTATCTGTGAACAATCAATAAATCAAAATACTAGAAGGTGCCCTGCTGATAATTGATTCTTCCAAGAATATTTTTCCCAAAGCTTAAACTATTTCCAACAGCAAGAAGCTATAATGAAGACTAAGTGTATTTATGAAGTAAAATCATTAACAATGGATTAGCCAGTGGAATCCAATTTCCTGTTCCATCAGTGACGCTAACACAGACTGAAATTTCATTGATGTATTGGGCATCATTGTCATCCTCTTAACTGAGAGAAAAATTATATTTGCCATTCTCCACTGGCTGCACTTCGCAGACAAAACTGCGTCTTCTACAAAGGACCAAGCCAGAATCTTAATGGAGAAGGTATTTACAAGAAAATAAATGTGCACATAAATATTTCACAGGCATCTCATATGTGCTTTGTGTTTCATCATATTTAATGTATGAATGCAACTATTTTATTTCTGTGGATTTTTTTCCTCTTAAGCAATGTCTTAAGGAGATAAAAGTAGAGAAATACATTTATGTGAATGTCTGTCAGGTTTTATAAGCCATACAGAAGAGGCAGAGGAAACCTTCTCCTAAGTTCTTTCTTTTTGTTAAAGAACAGAACTAAAAAACTAATTTACCACTTTGTAAGTATTAAGTACTGAAATCCAGGTGTTTGAAGCTCTAATCCCTGATTGTATGATACCTTCTCTCTCAGCCCTGCTTCCTTCTCCCTTGAAGAAGGTGGCGTGTCTGTGGAAGAAATGGGCTCCACTGGCAGTGGCAGGGAAGTGGCTGTAGTTTTGGATAGCCAGTTTTACTGCAGTAGACCGAACCACCTCAACTAGAGCAGAGATCTGGACAATTCTGATCACCAGTGTCACCTGCAAGTGTTGCTGCCTTGCTGCTCATCCCTTTCTCCTCCCAGCCCTTCAGGAAGTACATGAAACAGCACAAGATCTTGTAGGGAGCCTTGAGTCTCCTCTCTGAAGAAAAGAGACAGTTGAATTCTTCTTGTTTTCTGAGTGCTCTCCATTCTTCCATGCCCAGGTTCATATTTTAGCATGGTCTGTAGCCTTTGGTATAGAACTCCTCTGAACTGCTACAGGGATGTCCATATGATGTGTGTGGTGGTGGCTGAGACAAGGTGCTCACTCTGTGCGTGGTAAAGTTGCATCTGTAGCCTACTTAGCACAGAATAAATCCAAGCTGCCATTTGTTAGGTCCTGTGAGGGCCTATTTCTCCAGATATCAGACCACTGTCTTAAAACAAAGAAATACTAGATTTTGACTGCAGTGATATAACAAAGTAATGATTAATACAAAGCAAAAAAAAAACCCCACAAACAAAACAAAACCCAAAACAAACCCAGCACTCAGGGGAAAGTAACTTTTAGAAATATTTTAAAAATAAAGCCATGGAAAGTTTAACTTCACATACAAAACAGATGTTTTGCTGTAGGCTTTTAATGAAATCTGTTTCTCTTTTCCTGCCGATTAAAGATCCCCAAACCAATCAATTTCTGAAGCAACTTAAGGTGACCAAAAGGTAATTCAAACAGAAGATAAGACTTGGATTGCATCTGGGCTTGTCGTGAATGTTAATATATGCAACTGTGATATTTTCTCATCACGTAAACGCGAGGTGGAGGAAAGTTGTGGGGTTTGTTTTTGTTGGGTTTTGGTTTTTTTTTTAATGTTAGTGCTAAAATTCTCTGCTGATTATGAACATTTCTGTGAAGCTAGTTGCAGTGTTACCTCCCACAGTCACCTCTCCCACCGACACAGAAGCTGGGGACTCACAGGGCTGCGTTTAGTGCAGCAGATCAGCTCAAAATGCACACGAAGGAGGCTTTGCTCTAATAAGCCACAGAGTTTGCCTCTGTCACCCCTCCCAGGAGCAGGCTGACCTCACCAGTGGTCCACTCTGGTTTTCTTTTGCAGAAATCCATGAAAAGATCCCCCCACAATGCCAGTCAGGACTTAGCTTTCAACTGCACTGTGGGAATAGCTACTCACATGCCGTTTCCGTCGAGTCTGGGTCTTGCACTCCCACTGTGGTGCTGAAGGACATGGATGCAGCACTGCTGTCATCATCACTTCTAGTGCTGGTGAAGAAGTTAGACCTACTGTACTGATAGCATGGGGCTGAGTGAACTTCAGCAGCTGAGTCATCACACATCTATAATATGAGATCACTGTTCTTGTCGCCAGTCTGATGCCACGGAGGCCACAGCAGTGAGGAGGGTCATCCATCAAGCACCCCAGCCTGCTGCTCTTGAAGCTTTCCCCCCCCTGAGCAGGCTGGGTGGTGCAGCCTGGGCTGGGCTGGGCTGCAGGTGGCGATGCTCGGCAGGGAATGTTCAGCTCCAGCCCTGGAGAGGAGCCTGGTTTGGGAGCCCTGATGCTCAGGGCTAGAAACGTGCAGTCTGGGCCCTTGCTGTTTGGGGAGGGGTGTGGAAGGGGGAGGTGAGGACCACAGAGAGGACAGTGGTGGGGCACGGTTAAGAGAATGAAGGAGAAAACTGGTGAAGATGGAGCTAATAAAAAGCAAAGGGATTGGCAGTGTGGAGGTAGGTGTGTATAAGGTGAGCCCAGAGAGCAGTGTGTTTTCCCATAGAGGTGTGCTGGGGCTTGTGAAGAGGTAGAGACGTTTGTAGGTGGGGTGCATGGACTGGCACCAGTCTGCAAAACCTGGGATGCTCTGAAGAATGGCTGTGAGCCCCCAGCAGTTCTGCCTTGGAGCAGCCCCTTCCCTGTGCTATGCTTTGGGATTTGGGGGTCCTGGACATGATTCATTCTGCCCCTGGAGAGCCTGGGGGCCTTACATGAAAACAAGCTGCCTTGAAAAGCCACCCCTGTAACTGGGAAAGAAATCTATTTCTTGCCATTAAGGTATTCAAATCAGAATGTGCCATATGCATCATTTCCCATGGGACACAGCCAGCAGATGCATTGACAGGCCCCCACAGCCCACACTGGGCAAAACAAATGCTCACAAACCCAGTAATAACTATTCCTTGAAATTGGGGCCAGTCTCGGCTCTGCCTGTGTAACCAGTGAGGCTCTGGGATGTGTCTGAGATGAAATCTGTAAAGCAGACTTGAATTCATGTCTCTCTGTCATATGGTGGCAGTCTAGTGAGTGGGTGTTCCTGGAATATGGGCAGTGAAGGAGAACAATGTTTAAATACATCCCCTCTTGGGGAGGTAGACTAGGGGTTGAATGTATGTGATTAGGCATTAAGCTTTAGAAGAGGATCTGTGGCTGAAGGATGGGCTATGGGAAGTTACCTGATGTCTTTTGTGTTCTTCAATCAGCTACAGAATATTAGAGGGTCACAGGCAGAGGAATTCTTCTTAATGCTGAGACTCTGCTCTTAATGTCGTGGTTGTTTTGCACATCAACATCAAATACCACGTGGAAAAACTATTCTGTGTAGAAAAGCGTCAAAAGCCATCCTCAAAGAATAAGACATCAAGAACATGTACGTGCTCTGGCATCTTTGAAGTTGCCTTCGTACTCATTAGACTTTAATGATACGATGAATGGCTTTTTGTCTATCAAAAGTTGAAAAGACATCTAAGTTTCTAAGCACCTTGCACATCAGTAATGTCTGATTTTGGTAGTCTCCTCTATTGTGTTACATTCTCTTCGTGTGCTTTTAAGCCGTTTATTACACAAAATCAGGACTTCTACTTTTGCTGGGCAGACTCTACTAATCTACAAATTCTGTAGGCTTTACCCATTTACAAATCAAATGGATGAATTAAATTGGACTGGCACAATAAACATCCAAGGGATGGTAGAAGATACCATCTTCTGAAGCATAGCCTTCATCTGGCTTAGCTGCACAGATGCAGTGTAACAAATCACTTCTGTTTACCAAAGTGCTCCTGGTGTTTGCCTGCCTCATCCCTAAATGTCAGTGCTGTGAAGCATTAAGAACTTCCCACAGGCCCACCAGCCTCAATCTTTAGCTGCTTTTAGGGGAGGCAACAGATTTCTTATCTGGGCAGCTATTTCTTTTTCTAGCAGAAAACTGTCTTCAAACGTAGATCTTTGATGTAAGGTAATAACTGGAAATGAAGGACAGGACAAACTTGATCCCCTGCCTTGCTACCCTGTGGCACCAAGCTGAGTAAGGGGATGTTACCCCCCCGGCCCTTTCTTTTTCTCTTAGCATGCTCCTGCTCTGCACATAAAATGTTTGGGCTGTGCTGGCAGTACCTATAGATCTGTGCTGGCATCATCTCCTAAAATGTCAAAATACACCTGTGCTTTTACAAGAGCCAGTAGTGTTTGAGAGTGATGAAAGCAAAAGCAGGCAAAGAGGCAAAACTGATTCATCCTTGGGACTGCCTGAGAGCCACCAGCAGCTTGGGGACTCTTTCAAGTGTGGTTGGAATTAGCAGACATCCTGCCTCTCTGATTTCTTGCATCTGCACTGGGGAAAAGGTCTTTTCTAAAGCTCTGACATTAAGCTTTTCTGTCATATGGAGCTTGTGTATAATAGATGGAGGATGCAAGTTATTGGTTTCCAGGGAATAGTGTATGCTGTGTCCTTTTTGGTTTTTATTTATTTTTTTTAAAGTCAGATGTCTCTGTTACTCTGACAGCAAGGAAAGTGAGCAAGTTGCATAGTCTTCATTGACAGCCACCTTTTCCCTCCCCTCTTGCATAAAGGGAATTGGGACACCAACAAACTTTCTCCCCTGCAGTTTGACTCTGTGCTTGACCCTCTATAGGCTGTACAGGGAAAAGCTGTCCCTGTTCCTCCATGCCTGGAGGTGGCACTTGGACAGGTAACAAGGGAAGAGCTTTCTGTGTTTTCTAGTTGAGGTAACTGGACCAGTTCTTTGTAACCATCAACCCTTTGCTACCTCTTCTCTACAGTTCAATGGGATATTTTGTGAATTCTCTGATTTTAAAATCAAGCTGGTATAAACCTGTTGCCCTGGGGTTCTGTCAACAAAGTTTGAGCTGTCCCAGTGGCCCTTGTAGTGGTAGGGAACAGATGCAGCACTGGGATCTGGAATGCAGCTGGCAGCACATCTCTGGTTAACATCCTCCTCTTCCCTAGAGCAGCGTGGTGCACGCAGGTGTTGGTGGGTGGGAAGAGCTGCAGCTCTCTCTGTGGGAAAGCATTAATACCATTTGAAATGAATTATGTGCTTGAGAGAAACTACCTCCTGCGAGTGTGTTGCCTGAGAAGAGTCTGTAGCTTGTATTTAAGAGGACTGACAAGGTGTTCAGGCTTCTGCAAAACAGGGAGAGATTTCAACTTGTGATGGAACTATGAGTTCTCATCTTTCTTGGAGGTCTGGGTTCCTCTAATCCATGTCTATATTCACTTGCACTTAATGAGAGCCAGGGCCTGAAATGACTTGGTGGGCTCTGTGCTGAATCCACAGCTGAGACAAATTCGTTTGTTGAGGGTAACTCTTGAATGCAGCCGACCTCCCTGCTCTAAACCACCAGCACAACAGGACCTCTGGTGTGCTGGGAGGTCGTGGGAAGAGTGTCCTCATCTCTGCTTGTGCAGGCTCTTCTGGCTGCCTGTCAGGGATGGCAGAGGGACTGGTCTTGCCTGTGAAAGTAATGGAGCTGGAGTGGTTACTGCTCTGCACTCATAACCTTCTTTTACAGTTCAGGAAGCATGAACCCTGTCTCCTCCTGTGTTACAGTAAACATCAGAGACCCAACCTCCTCCTTAGCACCTTCCTTACTGGCATTGCAAATGCACTCCTTGAAAAACTTGCTGGTTATGAGATCAGGTTGGAAATGGTTGTTGGTTTAACACCTGCTTTGTAAAAGTGGGTTTGTTGTAAAGTCACCTTTATCAATGAAACCAAGCTGGAATTAAACATTTGAATTACTAGAGTAAATATGCTGGAAAAACAATATGGAATTACATCACCCGAAATATATTTCTGCTACTTCAGGACTAATAATTACACTTAAGTGCATTCTACACAGAGCCACTCCTTAAGCATTTGTTCAATGATTAGGTTTTCAAAGGTCATTGCATATTTTTCAGCACTCATTTTAATTTTTTCCCAAACTAGAGGTGCAAGAAAAAGGAGGCAGCGAAAGCCCGTGGCCCAAGGTTTGTGATTGTAAATTTGTGACATAGTCTGGTGACTGCAACTCAGCTTGTGGCAAGAGACTGGCCTGTGTGCATGCCCTGTCAGCAGCAAGACTGTTTGTACCCATCTTGGGTAAAGATATGAGAGATTGGTTGGGGAGATACAGCCTTGAAAAAGTACTGAGAGGAAGGGTTAAAAGGAAGAAGATTCAGGAGAGAACAAGTAAGATGAGCAAACAGATCCATCCACCTCAGGCAGAGTGTCTGAATGTGACAGGCATGTGGGGCTGGAGGATGGTTCCTTTTGGCATGTGAAGGTACCCTTAATAATAAGAAGCTGCAATAAAAGGGAAATTCAACCTAAAGCAGCACTTGGCAGATGGGAGGTTTTCCTTTTCCAGAGACACATTTTCCAAGCGAGGCCAATGGCTTGAAAGAGCCTGGGATCAAATCAGCCTCAGATCCCATCACTGGGTTGATACCAAGGCAGAGCCCTGCACCCAGTCTGCACTGGGCTGGAGACTGGATCTCCTGAGCCTCAGCCCTGCAGAGCACAGCGAGTACTGGCCTTGGCTCAGGGCCGGTGCCGAGTGTGGAGGCTGAGCTCTTACAGAAATCTGTCTCATCCTCTGTAGGAATAATTGAAACAGTCAGAATTATTATTCTCCCTCCCCAGTTCTTCCTCGTATCAAATATGCATTTCCCCCCCTCTATGCTCTAATTAAAAACTAAAGGAGAGGGAGAGAGGAGGAGGAAACTAATAATGCCAATTACACATTTGGCTTATGAAAAAGAAAAGCAGAGCACACTCTAATGCGTTTGTGGACAGTAAGAAGGAAATTATTCACGCTTAATAAACCTTTTTGCTGCTAATCTCCATCAACCTGGGGGCTCCATTACTTATACTGAAGTCTCCTCACTTTCTGCTGTGTTACAGAAAGGAACAAACTTTGTTGTTATTTTTTTGCAGGGGCAAGAGAACCTGCTGCCTCTGGAGCAACGGGATGCTGTGAAGACCAGGGAGCTTGGTCACTGTCATGATAGGAATATTTTCTCACTGTGATGCTCCTTCCCCTTGCCCACTGCAGTGCTGGGAGGATAGGAGGTCCCAGGACACACACCAGTGTCGTGGAAGGGCTGGCTGCAGCTTTGCAGGCCTTGATGCAGGAGGACTGCTGGGGTCACCTGCTTGTTAAGGTGTGTGAGAGTTGCTGCTGAAGGGGTTTTGGTGTGCTGGCAATCCACACAGAAGGCAACTGATGAAGAGTTTGGAAAGGAGCCCGGAGCTAAGCTTGCACCAGTCTTCCTGCTACCTTGCTGGAGAGCTGGGGGTACAACGGATGAATGTGATGAGCACGCTGCATTATAGAAACACATTTTCCTTGCATGATGCACAGTCTTCCACAGCTTTCTCATCCCGGGGAGTGATGCCCAGAAACTGATGTTATGCTCTTGTAATCGGAAAGGAGTGGGGGGCTGCAAAGGGCAGAATGGATGTTACTGAGAATCCCTCATGCCTAATGATTTTTCTTTCCAATAGGATCGTCTTCCACCCTCTCCCTTGTGCCTGGGAGTCAAATTCTAAAGTTTTGTTCTGTTTGGTTTGTGGTTTTGATCTGTGACATTAAATTCTGTAATTGTTTTTCTGAAGCAGCCGTGGCAACAGAGGCCAGGTGACTCATCCTGCCTGTAACTGATGGCTCAGGAGGATGCAGAGGCTAGCGTGGTACTGGAGGCTGCAGGTGATCCATGAACCTCTTGTGATGCAGCTGCATGTGCATGTGGCTCACTCCAGGTGAGCGAAGGTTTATTTGCAGGTGAGGAGTGAGCAGAAGCAGCAGCACCAGAGGTGGCAGAGGGTGTGTAAGAAGAGGAAAATGAGATTTGGGGGGGAAATCAAGTGTCACAATCAACATCTTAACAGAGCAGCAGTATGTCCTGAAGCAATTCCAAGAGAGCCCTGTCCTCTGCTTTGTCTGGATGGCAGCTTTTCCCTTCTCTATAATGTGCAGAGCTTTCCTTCTGGCACAGCTGGACCCAAGTTTTCAGAGAAAGCCAGCATCTCTGGATAAGATGTCTCCAACCTGTGAGGTTTGAAGAAGGGTCAAATCTTGATTTGATATCAAATTCTTCAAATGAGACTTTCCCATTTATTTATTGTTTTTTTTTGTTGTTTTTTTTTTTTTTTTTTTTTTGTAAAATCTCCAGACAGGAGTTTTATCTTATTAGTTTTGTGAATCAAACCGTGCATCTGAAATCCTTTAATTTTCTTTCTGAGGGAAAGGTATTTTCAATTCAGAGCTGGATGAAAATTGAAGCATCAATGTTATCCAGCTGGATTATAAGTCCTTTGTAAGATATTCAGAGTGAAGTCTGTACAGCTGCACAATGTCATTCCCTGTTAGTGGAATCAATACCATCCTCTCTCTTGGAGTGTTGTTACAGGCATGTTACTCTTCTCTGGTTCTGGCCAGTGAATTCTCAAATATCATTTGCATAAATTTACCTGCTTCTCGCTGTGTTTGTTTGACAATGCTTTTAATTATCCCCCAATCAGATTTTCAAATATAGCAGTTTCTCCCCTCTATAATTGCTATGGAAATTTCAACTGGAAAATCAAAGCTTTCAGAGGCCATTTCACTTTCATCTCTTCCTTTTGATGAGGTCCTAACGCATCAAAAATCCACGTTTAGAAACATCCCTCTCCACTCACACATTTAAAATTCCAGGAGGTCTCCCTGATACAGGAGGAGTGCAACGAGGAGCAGCACACCAGAGTGCTCACTGGAGCTTGGGATGAGGACCCAAATCATGTCAAAACTCAGGACGCTTGGCTGGAGCGTTGCCTGTCTGCAGGCACCTCTGCTGGGACTGAGCAGAGCAGAGGCATGTCAGGGCTTCATTGAAACTGGACAGAAAAAGTCCTCGAGGAGCACGTTTTCTATGGGAAGGCCTCTGAGCTGGGTGGACTCAACGCTGGTTGCCAGCAGCCAGTTACTAACCCTCTAAAGGCTTTCTGTAGCTGGGCACACTAAATAATTGAGCAGTCTTTCCATCCAACCTCACGGAAGTTTTTCCAATGTGTTGAGAAGTTTGCCAGGCCACCACCATTAACTGAAATGGTGATATAAACTTGAGTACTAACACTTGTCATGACAAAAATGAATGAAAAATGTGCACGGAGAAGCAGCCCTCCTGGCAGAACATGACATTTAGATGTGTTTCCCTCCTTTAATTTGAAATGCAAGAAGCCAGCAGATGCAAGGAGGCACACACTTGAGGTTCAAAGAGCTGTTCATGTAAAGGATCAATAGATCCAGTGCTGTATTTAGTGTCGTACAAAGTGCTGGACCAGGCAATTATTTTGATTCATCACTGTGGTAAGTGAAGCATCCAAGTGTGACAGAAAATTATCATATTTTCTTGTTTCTTGTATAACTGAAGTATTTCATCTTTAAAGGCAGTTATGTTAAAGATGAATATTCAGTTCTTGACAGGTATTGCCAATGGCTTCTTAATTCAGTGCTAGTTTTCCTCTTTTTTTCTTTTTTTAATATATATATTTTATATTCACTCAATCCCTAATTCACAGGCTACCAGTGCAAGAGGGACTCTTCCAGTAACACCAGTGTCCCCTGAGCCACCTGGCTGGAGCATAAGGGAGTAAATGTGCTTATACTGGCATCACAGGGAAAACTCCTGCTGGCTCCAAAGAGCCAGTTCTAGAATTGAATCCATCTTACTTTAATAATCTAAAAGATATCAGTCTAAGTTTACTCAGGATAACAAATTAAGTAATGAATATATTGCACATGCTCAGCCACTTTGCTTCAAAACACTTTAATTGTTCTGTATTCACTAACAGCATCAGCCAGGTGCTGTAATGGCTCAAATAAAACCTGCAAGAAAAGCTCATGCGCTTTCATTTTTTTCTTGTCATATAGGTAAAAGCAGCAGATGCTTGTGGCATCCTTTGCCAGTCCAAGGGAGAGCTGAGGTACTGTGAATTTATGACCTGAGCCTGCAGTGGATTTCCCACATCAGTGACTTGCAAGTACTGTTCCTTCCGGTTGAGATGAACAGGAGTTTGATCATGAGACTAATGCTGTCCTGAATACAGAGTGGCTTTGCAACCAAGATGAGTTGTCATCATGAGTTTGCAACCTTTTTCAGCCACAGAGGGGTGCGTTGAGGCCACTGAAATGAAATGCTAATGGAGCTGTTGACCCGTCTTGTACAAGTGGTATGTGATGTCTTGGGTAGCTGCAACCTTTTTCAGCCACAGAGGGGTGTGTTGAGGCCACTGAAATGAGCTGTCGACCCGTCTTGTACAAGTGGTATGGGATGTCCTGGGTAGGTTGTGAAGAGCCCACTGACTTCCATTCCTACCCAGGGTCTTCATGGTATCAAATACCTACAAAAACACGGGCTTTGCAGCAGAAAAAGGTGTCAGAAGTGAAGACAACATTCTGAGCTGGTCCCCGCTCAAAATGTTACGTGGGAAGTGCACAAACATCCCCTAAAAATACAGGAGCCCAATGAGTACCTGCTGGAGGCTTCTAAGGAAGATTGCTGCTCTGGAGAATAACAGCCTTTGGACGCAAGGACATGATGCTGCTTGGAGCTCTGAGGTTTCAGCTCCTTTCAAATGCTCTGTGCTTGTTGAAGAACTTCTTGATTTTATCTGCTAAATCTTAGCTTGCATGCTACACAGCAATTGCACCTGTGTAGGGGCAAGGGGAACTGGTTACTCCGATTCTGGAGCATCTGCCACCTTGTAGAAAGCTGCAGCTCTTTGTCATTCAGTCAGATTTGAGCATGCTGTGCAACACTGCAACTCTTCCATTGCCTGTGCTGTAATGAGTTAGAGGTGCAGGCTTGTCCTTACAGTCCTTGGCTGTGAAACTCTCAGGTGTCATCTACTACTTGTATCTCTAACTGGTGCTGTACACCTCCTTGAGGAAACAGGAAGATGTTTGCTTAAACAACGTGTATATGAATATTTGTGTACTTCTTTTCTTCAAAGTAACTCAAATTCCACTGAAAAATTCTTTAGAAAGGTCTTTAGGAAACTGCTGACTCTTTGGCTCTTACACACTTGCAGTTGGCCAAAACACCTTTCCACAGCCTTCCACAAGTGTGTGTTCACTTGAGGCATAGTCAGAGGGGCCTCTGCAGACTGCCTGTTGCCTGTTCTTGGCAATAATCCCTGCCTTTAATCTTTGTTGCAGACTCAGGCTACCTGGTCACCTGGCAGAGGGGCTTCAGCAGATAAGCAATGGAGCTGATCTGGCCTGCAGAACATGGCAAGCAGCTGGAATCTAAATTATTGAATGTACCAGTGGAAAGCTCAGAATTTATATCAGATATTATGTATTACAAGTAAGATTTATAAAAGGATTACAGAAAGCAGTTATTTAAAGCTACTGGCAGTAAACAGGGATTAAAATATTTATCTAGCTGTAAAAATGTGAATAATGGAGTAATTTATTTAGTTATGTAAAGAGGCTGCGTACTTTAAGCTGGCAACAAATAACACTCTTAATATCACTAATATTTTACAATGTCCATATATCAAAATCCTTCCATGGCTTTTGCTTCCAAGCAAAATCCTCATGAATCTCATCAGTACATAAAACAGAATTTCCTCAAGCCACAGACGTGTTCACAAGGGGGTAGATCACCTGACAATGTAGTTATTTACCTTTCTGCCTCCCTTCTCTCTCCATGGCTGTAGCATTTGGAGATCAGTTCCTTCTCTTCCTTCCCTCTGGGAGGATATGTGATGCTGGTTACAAGGTACCTGGCTGCTAATGTTTCCTGCATTTTCCTACTCTTCCAATTATTGCATTTCTTCTAATTTTGCTCTTTGTGATTAGTATTATTTTACAGGAAGGTCTCAGCCAGGGAAGTGGTTGAGATTTAGGCTCTCCACAACTCCAGTCTAACATCTGAACCTTTTTCTCTAAAAGCATCCCTTTTTTTTTTGACCTAGACCTCTCTGTGGTTACCTGCTGCAGTATCCCTTCCATTCAGCAACTTAGCCACATAATCTATCAAACAATCAGCAAATGTAAGGTAAACACTTACTGCCCCAATAAAATTGTCTTGGTGAAGACAGAAAACTAGTGTTAATTCTTGGTATTAGAAGTTTCACTTTTTTCAATCTCCTCCTTCTCTGGAATAACTTTCAATATGTTGTACATCTACAGTGACACTTCCAGATGTGCTGTGGTGTTTTATCATGGAAAAGCTGCCAGTTCTCCTGCTGTTGTAGACCTGTAAATCTGCACCTAGGTCTGCCTGGACTGATAAAACAATCTGGTGGGGAATCATCAGCTTCATCTGGAGGATCTGTGCAATCCCCTGATGGCCAAAGCACAGCCCTGGGGCCAGCTCCTTCCTGATGCAACTTCATGGATTTCAGTTGCCACCAGGTCTCTCAAGTATCCTGCTTCCCAGCCTTCTGCCTGAGATAAAAGTACTGTTCATTCCTTGTTTAGGACTGAGGTAGAAAAGCTGAGTGGTTTGCTGGTTTCTGCTCTTACTCTGAAGTCATCTTAAATTTTTAAAATATTCAGCAGAGAGGATTAAGAAGCACAGCTGGCCTTGCTTCTGTGTCTTGCTGGATTTCCATGGTAATTGGTTATGCTGCACACTGAGTAGCTCCCAACAGCTGGTTGTTTCCTCTGCTATCTTCTGCTGACAGTAATAAATTTAGCCCTTGGTGGTAGTCTAGGAAATTGGCATTAATAATGACTTTTGGGTGACCTTCCAGGGTCAGACCACCCCAGTACTCTGCAAGCTTTATTCCTCTCTCCCTCTGCAACAAATTGGTCCCATTAAGCTGCATCACGCAAATTATTTAGTCAATTTGTGTTTGAACTCTCTTTTATACGTAACTTGTGAGCCTTGTGTTGAGCTGTGTTTGTGTTTTGTGGTGTGCATACAAACCTGTGTGGTGAAGTTTGTGCTTCCCCTCCAGCGGTGCATCCCCAAGTGGAGGTGCAGCCTTTGCGAGCAAGGAGCCAGCCCAGAGCTGCAGAGCTTGGTCATCTCTCTGCCTTTGAAACTGCAGAGTGATTTTAGTGCTCACAGAAAGTATTGCACCATAATTTAAAGAATGAGAGCAGCAGCAATCAAAGGAGGTAAATATGCTATTAAAATAAAGCTATAATGTAGAGCATTGAAAAAGTACTGTGATTATTTCAGCTCATTAGTTAAAAGTGATGTAGTAGGACTCATGGAAGAGGAGCAGAAAAGGGATCTCTGTGTAGCAAGGGATAGATAGGGAGTAGTTGCCAGAGGGTTACCCAAATAGTAGAAAGCATGAAATATTCTCATAAAAAGAAACTTTGGCTGCTAAGATGTGAAGGAGCTCGTTCTATTGCCAAAGCCTTTCTGCTTCTGCCAAGTAGGGGGGTGTGAAAAAGTGGTGGTGACACCTGGGATTTATTGCCCAGCCAGGTTGAAAATAGAGCTGTTTTTCAAGGAAATAGAACAGGATTTCTAAACCTCCAAGATTCTCCAAGGCTTCCCATCTCTACAGTTATTTTTGATCACATATAACTTAGTGGCTTTTAATTTTATTAAGGCAGTATTAACATGTATTCTTGTCTTTATATTATGATTCACATGTTCTCAGGGCTTCTTCAGACCATTACCTAGAACTAGTTTTAACTGTTAAATTATTAAACTGTTTAACTATTTATTATTTAACTATTAAATTATTATTAAACTATTTAACTACATTAAACTTTGTAGGAGTTATAACCCTGTTTTCCTATGAGCAGCATGAGAGAGAATGTGCTGTGTGACTGTCCCGCCCCAGATTAGTGATGGTGTCTACCTCAAACTCTACAAGTTGCAAGGAAAACCATCCTCTCTTCTGAGGAGTGTATACAGATATTTGAAGTAAGGCTTTCTGGCATGAATGAATCTCCCAGTGGAGTACTGTCCTGGAAGATTGTTACTCCCTTCTGTGAAACACCTGCACTTGGTCATGGGCAGTGGACGAATGCCTCTCCAGACTAATTCACAGAGCTACATCTTTACTTTCTTATGCCAGCAAAATCAAGACTGATCTGTCAAAAGTGTGTGAAAGATGTTGAAGTTATCGGTCTTCAGAAGTAAATGTGATCTCACAACAAGTTTATATCAAGCCTTGAGCCATTGCCAACTTCAGTGCAGTCCTTGGGCTAATCCCTCATGAACCACCATAAGACGTTAATGTTTTATGCCTTCAGGAAACTTGCAGCCAGCTGTCCTTGGTGCATGTCCAACAGCTCCAGCACTGCAGAGTGATGAGTACTCCGGGTCTGATCCAGCAGAGGTGCCACTCTAGGGATAACTAGCAGCCTGGGAGCTGCTGCACTGTGTGTGGATTTAGCTGTTTTGCAGCCTTGAAGGAGCTGGACTGCATTGTCATCTGTTGTCTTGCACCTTAGTCTGGAGCAGCTCCTTCTGCCCTGGTTTCCTTCCCAAACACCTGGCACAATGGGTAGGACTGCACAAGGAAAGCTGCTTAGGAATAACTGGTGGAGACCCAAAGCAAGGAATTAGACTGGCCTGGAAAACAATATCTGGATTGTTTTAAAACAAGATCTACCCTATCAGTTTGCTCTGGTTACATTTCTTTTTCAATTGAGAATGCAAAGACATGCTGGAAAACGATGTACATTAACAACAACAGGAAAATGAAAGGGCAAATTCAAAGGGGAAATACTGATAAGGAAGAATTAAACATCAAACTTTAATTTTAAGGAGTAGAGCATGCCTGAAATAACAGGGAAAAGCTGTGTCTGAGCTGATGGTTGGCTTGGAGAAGCTTGGAGCTTCCAACATTCTGATTTGCCTCATTATTTCAAAACTTCCTGATGCATTAGGTCAGATGTTTGGCAGGTTTCAGAGGAAGGAAGAGTAATCCTAAATTTCTGAATTATGATGCTCAGTCACTGCGGGGGTGGAGTCTGATGTGTACTTCTCACTTCAGCCACGTGGAGATGAAACGTGCTGCACCCTCCAGGTTAGCATCATCTGGTGTCAATTGCCTCTGCCTGTAAGACTGGATGGCAGCTCTGCCATTGTCTTCAACAGCAGCAGCTTTAAACCAATACTAAGTGTTTTTAAAAATGCTATTCTTAATAGTAAACAATTTGAAGTGGCTACTTAGGCTATGAAATGCCCTTGGGCTTCAGCACAGGCAGTGCAGCAGCTGCGCTGGCCAAGGATACCCTTGTTTGCTTACTTTTGTTGTTAGACACTAAGATTTCTGTGGAAGACACTTCTAACTATGTAATGTGTTTTACTATTTGCTTATAGCTTCTTCTGAGCCTGAAAGCTGGGAAGGGGTTATAGTAAAAATCAGTTTTTTAAAACGGAAAATGAAGAGTTTTCTTTGTGAACAGTAAACTAAAAGTTTTAAACAAAATGGTAGCATGTTTTTATAAGAGAGATAGGAAGTGAATTTTTAAAGTAATACAATTTCTGAATATCTGAGTTTAAAGAGGGAAGCTTTCAGTGCTTTTTAAAAATTTATTTTGTTTTTAATCTAGGGCAGACACTTTAGTCCTGCAAAGAGTTGGGCACTCTGGGCTCTCCCAGCAAAGCCACAATACGTGTCGCAGAGCAACAGATCAGTCCTACAGATTTCATGCTCAGTCACTTTTTTTGGATCAGACTGGAGCACTCTGTGCTTATTCTGGCAAGCTACTTTTCCATCAGGAGAGAAATGCTTGGGGTGCTGTGGGGGCAGACCATTAAATGTCTTTTTTTTTCCTGGAAAGTAGAGCAGAGCATCCCCCATATCATCCCATTTGGTTCTTCAGGGGGAGTAATTCTCCCTAGTGTAAATTCCAATGCCATATCTAATCTTGCTTCAAAAATACCAATCCAAAATCCATTATTTGGGCCGGGGGGAGGATTTGGGGTGGGAGGTAACTGCAGCAGAGACAGGGGATTTGCCTAGGGGAGGTGTGGATATTACAGGTTATGGGCATAAACTCTGTAGAAAAACAGGGATCTCTCATTTCCAGCACAGATCAAGGGACGAGCTCTTCTCCTTGTCCTGAGACCTTCACACTGGTTTTACAGAGCCTCATAAAGCAAGACAGAGGCATCAGAAATGTCACCTGCTGCTGTGCAAAGCCGTGGGTGACTCAGCAATGCAACACAGGGGCTTGCTCAGTAATGACAGATTGTTCTGTATTTCTGAGTACATTACTACTTTTTCTTTTTTTTTTTCTTCTAATTATGTTCTCTTTGGTATTGATCCTGTCCTCTTTTAGAAGCTAGATTCATTCTTTGCTTCTTAAGAAGCAGGAAAGAAAATATTCAGTCTGAGGTGCTCTGCACTCCCCCGGCGGTGTCTGCTGGGCTTGTTTGCTGGCTGACAGTGGGTTTGGGACACTTGATTGCATCTTGTGATTTTACAGTATGTCAGGGTTTTATGTTGATCTCTCATCTCTACAAACCACTTGTGGACAGCTGACCAAACGTAAGTTTTAAGTTCTAAGAAAAAAAAAAAATAGTGATGAAATTCTGTTGCCAACTCTCCTGTCATTCTCCTGCCCTATTTACTGCTTAGACTTGAAAAGCAGAACAATTTTTGAAGGCTTTGCTTTTAAACTCTGCTCTTGTTTTTCCTTTGTGATGGCTTTGACAGACTTCTCTGATGTATATTTCAGCATAGGTTGATGTGAAGCTAATGAGAAGGCAGATGTTTATTTACAGAAATATGGGTTCCATTTGTAAGATTATTTCCTGGTGAGGAAAACATTGCTTTCCTCTTGCCTGACATGCTAGGATTTATTTTTTTAACGTCTGCATTTCTTTACAACTTGATCTTTAAACTAGATATTGCTACAGATGTATAAAACAGCCAATAAACCCTAACCCCACAACTTTAAACATCATTACAAGACACAAAAAGATTCAACTGTTGTTTTAAGTCAAGAAATGGATTTACACATCATAAAATAAGTTTAGAAGTAGCACTGTTGATTTAAAAATCTAATAAGTCATAAACAAAAAAAAAATTAAATTTCTAAATTCTCAGGCTGCACTTTGAGATACCAGTTGGCTGATTTACATGAAATAAAACTTTGAATCTCTGTTGTTCTTTATTTTACTGTCTTGTCTTCCATATAAATGCCAATCCTTGCTGCATACATCCTGCTTAGACTTATTTTTATCACTTCATCTTTTATTACTACCCTTGGCACTATAAAATAATTCTATAAACAGAAGCATAGCTACTCTGTAGGATATGGCCACAAACTGATGCTGTATATAAAAGCCTACCTCATCCAAATTAAGCACAAAGGCCTGCGTTTGTTTCAAAAGGGGACTGAAGGTCTAAGTACCCAGCTGTGAGAGATTGAAATGGTCTTTTGGGGGGTGAGATGAGGTATTTCACTCTAGACCGTGGGTGGGGGATGCTCTTGCTGCAGCTTATGCAGACTTGGGAGCAGCTCTGGCACTGCCTACCTGTTCACAAGGGTAGGCCAACACCTCCAGATGTAACATTTGCCCAAGCAAAGGGCTAAATACTCAAGTGGCTACTGTGTATGGACCATGGCTGGTAGCTACCTTGGGTTGTAGTGGGATGTGCATGCCCCAGAATCTCTAAATGCAGTCCCTGGGGCAAAATCTCCTGCCCATGATGCCATTCTGCCCACAGTGGGACCCCTGGCTGACTGGGCTCTCCTTCCTGACTTGCACCAGGATAAGTAACAGGGTTTTTCCTAATTTGGGCTAGCAGGTCATGTGACAGGATCCACCCCCTGTGTGAATCACCTGACAGGAGAAGATAAGGAGAAGGTTTGCAGAGGTCTTGGGTCCCTCCAGCTGGCGTGCAGGACCAAGTGGAGTTGGTGGAAAGGAACCTTGGAGTGCAGCAGAAATGAGTGAGTCCCCTGTGCTAGCCCCTGCTAGTCCTCCTTCCCTCTCCTTCCAAGTCCCAAGTTCCGACAGACCCCAAAAGCATGTTTTCAGTGATCCATTGATTTCTAGTGATTCATTGATGTTTTCCTAGTGCCCCGATGGTAACTAGAAGGACAGACCTTCTTAATTCTCTTTATCTGAATCTGTTTTGTTGTATTAAGCATCTCTAACTTTTTTCCTGATGTTTTCTGGGTTAGTTTGCTTTTAATTTTGCTTTTTTTGTAAATATCCAGTGCAGTTGCTACAGGGAGACCTCCCTTTTCCCAGCACTAGGGACTGGCTGGAAATCTGGAGCCAGCCCCCATTAGAGACCTGCATTGTGGGATAAGCCTGTTCCTGTCCATGCTGCATTCAGCCAGAGCAGGCTGGCTTAGCCGTGAGGTGGATCGCTGCCTGAAGCGTTGAATATATCTGCCCAAGTTACATGTATACCTTCAGGTGGGTCTTAGCTGGGAAAAATAAAAGATCTTCTGTTCTTTTCCTTCTTACCCTTTGCCAGGGAGATGTTTCCCCATCGTTCCTTTGCCAGCTCATGGCTGCTCCCTCCACAGCTCTGCTGGGCTGAATGAGGTCAGTCCTGTGGTGGAGAAATCTGCCCTTATCTTACTGGTCCCAGGCTCATGCAGAGAGCCAGCTGTGTGTTTTCCTTGACTGTTTTTTTGTGGAGCAGTAAAATCCTCTGAGGTTGTTTCCACCACTGTTTCCTTCCCTTCATTTCAGTTTCCAAAACCAAGCTCCTCTATCCTCCCAGAGTATGCTCACAAAGGTAGAGAGTAGGATCATATGGGACCTGACCACCCTGAAATCACTAGGGCTGTCTTGGCTGTCAGATCAAAATTAGAGCTGTTATCTCCATATTCTGCTCCTCAGCAGCTGGGCAGTCTCCCACTACATCTTGGAATCCCTGTCGATAAACAAGAAGGGAAAGATGAATAGTCTCAGTAACAGATGCACCCTCTCAGAGAACTTACTGGCACAGCAGCTGGAGGAACCTGGCTGCATTCCTGTTTGAGACTTCAAAACACCTTGTGTCAGGTTTTGATTTACTTTTTTCTGAATGAGAACTACACAGACCCTCTACCTCATCTTCAGGGAACTGGTTTCTAAGATTTAATCTGAAAGTTTATTTCTAGACTGTCAGGCTTAGTCTCTATTCACTGTTTTTGAGCAAAGTCCCATTTTTGCTTTTAATTTAAGATTAAAAAACCTTTCCCCTTTTACTAAGAAAAAAACCCCAACCATCCTGACCTGTACTGTGTGACTTTGGTGCGAGAGAAGATTTTGAAGTATTTTTTTGAGTATTTTTAGTGACCAGAACTGGAAATCTGACTTAGAAATGTGTGTAAATTGGGATCCAGTGTAAACCATCTTCAGAGCTGCACGGACATCGGTGGCAGAGCAAGTGGTGCAGCAGTTGGTGGGCACAGCTTTTTCGTTCTGTTCACAGGAGCTGAGCAAAAGTCCATGCTGCTGGAGGACTACAACTTGCCAAATCATCTTGGCAGCCAAACCTGCTCGGCCCACCCAAGAGGGGTAAATGAGAGCAGGATTTGGCCTCCTTTCTTTCAGCTAATCTCTCTTTTTGGGTGGTTGGGATACTGAATTCAAGAGTTCAAGTCTACTTGATGAGGATGCTACTAGTCTGACAGCAGCCTATAATTACTGTATGCCATGTGGGGTTAGTGATAGATATAGTAGCACTGGAATCTAGGGGCTGCTGAATTCATGAGCATCTTGAGGGTATCCTAACAGGAAAACACTCCTTGGTGTGACTAAAGCATGCAAACTTTTCAGAATATAAAGCTCTGCTGAAGTAAATGGAAATATCAGTGTACTTCTACAAAAATATCTGTATGCTTGAAGGCTTATATATCAATCTGGTTTGAGAATTAATTTCTATTCACATTGTGGTGTGTTAGTTTATATAATTATCCATGCTCAGGGTATCTCTACCCACAAAAGCCAGTGTGCATCGTGGTGGTTTGTATTATGCAGTAAGTGCACGTCCTTCTGTTATCAAGGCCAGTTTTTTGAGTAAGGGAGGCTTTGAGAAAGTCAGATGATGTGGTATTAACATGATCTTCAGTTTATCCACTTGCAATTTTTATGTTATTTCTAACTTAATCCAGGTTTTGGACCAGAACCCTGCGAGGCTGGATGATACAGGTCACAGTAAAGTCTGTTGCAGGAGATGCTGTGTTAGGTCTCTCCCCTCAGCAGTGGTGTTGCTTTAGGCTGTTTCTCTTTGATTAAACCCTGATTTGCCTGGGAATGTGAGTCACCTGTAATCAGCACGTTTAATGAAAGAACTACCCAATTTGCTATTGAGAAATAATCATAAATTCAATCAAGGTTTAATTCCACATTTACAAATCCTGATGCTTTCTGCCCTATAATCACTGTTCCCTGTCAACCACAAAAGTTGTTTCATTTCCTGCTCTATGAATGGAAACAACTATCCAAGGAGCCACAGGCAGACGTCAGAGTTGACTTACTCTGTTAGGATTCTGCATATTCAGATACCATCTCATCTCATCAGCAAACCTGGGATTTTCACATTTCTGAGGCATTTTATAGAGTAACACATTTACAAGATCATCACATCAGTCACTGTTGGTGTTCTGAGAGATCTGGCCAGCTGGTTAAACAAAGCAAGTTGGCATCTGCTGAGTGTTCAGGCTCTCCTGGTCTGTATTTGGTGGTGTCCAGGTGTATTTAAAAGGAACGTGGTTTCTGGACTAATTTTAATCTTTAGGAAGCTTTGGTGAAACATGCTGCTGTGTGAAACCAAATGACTCCCTTGTTGTTGGAAGGTTTGTCTCCAAAGAAACATTTCATCATGAGATCAGGAACATCACAAGGCAAGAAGAGCCATTCAGCAGCTGACTTTTTTTTCTTTTGTCTCATGTCTCTGCAGACAGTGACACAGAAAAACAAGTGGGAGCTGCTGTGCTTTGCATGTGCCTTTCTCTACAGCCAGAGTCTGGATTTTGGCCGAGATGGTCTTCTGAATGATACAACAAAATATAAAAAGTGAAGACCAGCAAGGTCATTTCACAAGCAAAATTCCCTCAAAATTAGCTCTGTGGTCCACCTGTAGTTTCAGAAGAAAAACAGACACTGAATTCCCTTCTTGCAGAGAAAGGAGTTGGTGTGGTGTTTTTCTGTGTGAGTCTGAAGAGGGATAATGGCAGTTCTGAGGAGGGGAAAAAAAAGGCCAAATGAGTTACCAAAGTGCTCTGGATCTGCAGTAGCAGTGTTTTATTAAGTCTATTTTATAGGTTTCTTGGAAGACAAGGTTCAGGCACTCAAACCTATGCTGTAAAAGGCGAAGAAATGCCTTAGTGTGAGGCATGTTCTCCACCATTGTGTTGCTCAACACTGTTATGTTTGAGGAACTTTTATGGGGGGAGACGAGTTAAGAAAAAGACATAACTGACAGCTACAGGGTTGATGTTTCTTGTATGTATTTACCAACTTGCACCAATGTGTAGAAGCAGAACAAATTGGTGTTTTCACTCCATCAATATCCCTAGAGCTAGGATAGTCCAGCATTTGAAGGATTTGGGGAATGATGGTTTCTTACAAAGACAGTGACAACTTTTGTAACAAGTACATCTGAGATTTTCTTTTCACTTGGCACATGCAGGCTCAATTAGACTCAAAGTAATCATAGGATAATGACATGAGCAGAAGCAAAACAAGAAAATTGAGGGAAGTGCTTTTAACTGCAGTGATCCTAAGTGTCAAAGATAAATAATACATAGACTGGCATTGCTTGCTACAGTCAGCTGCTGAGTCTGCTGGAGCTGTTAGTGCTGAGAAATCACGTGTGCCTTGGGGAAGAGCTGGAGATGGGTCATTTGTGCCGGGGAGAGTTGAAGTTGATGGGGAGTTCCTCTCTGTTCCTGAACCCAAGGAGGCTAGGCTGTGCCTTTGATGACAGCAGATCCTGAACACCCTCTTTTTCCAGGTTGCCGTTAATAATCTACTTGAAAAATTAATGGGATCTGCTCTTGCAGTAGAGGACTCATGCAGCAAAGAGGTGGGGAGGAAACGGTTCTCTTTGTTAGGTTGAACTCTCTGTGCTGGAGAAGTAAAACAACTTGGAAGGGAAGGCAGTGTTTTGCTCTACAAGATGCTCTCTGGATGGCATAATGTGATCCTGTGTGACCTTTGCCCAGCTCACCAATGGCAGAAACTGATGTGTGAGTGGGGGTGACTGAAACTAAAGGTGACAGTGTTGTGGCACTTGTGAGGCCAAGATGGTGATGTGATGTTCTGGCACTGGGAACCAGGAAGAAAGGGAGGAGGTGAGGCAGATGAATGTGAGGGAAGATCCTTGGAGACAACTTACAAGGAAAGGAAGGAAGGAGAACACCAGGAGAATGAGGAAAATGGGGCAGGGGGGAGGGAGAGAGGGAGGGTGTCCATGGTGGGCCGTGCTTCCCTTTACATTACTGTGGAGCCTGATGCTGATGTATCCAGGACTAAGGTAGTACTACCCTGGGCACAGTTGTCTCCCTTTGCCACCCAGGCCCGCTTTCCATATCCTCAGCCTCTTCCCAGCCCTGGCACCCAGGGATGAACCCTTCTTGCCATGCTCTACTTCCTCAAGTTAACAGCTCTGGTAGCTGGTCAGAGGCCAAAGTGATTTTGATTGAGTTTTTTTCCATTCAGCTTCCTCCAGCAACGTTTGATGGGCTGCACAGAGGCCCCGCTGCCTTCAGCCTCATCCATATTCATAACTGTGATAGCTTCACACTGGCAAAAATTGAATTGCCTGGTTTCACAACCTTTGATAGATGCAGTTTATGTCTCTGTTTGATTTTAACAAGGCAGATAAGACACGTTCTACAAGCTGGTGGCAGTCTTATATCGATTTTGAGCTTTTCTGGCTTCTGTTTTTTGACCAAATATCACTTTCTGTTGTGATAATTAAAGTACATTTTTGCATTCTGTGGCATGAAGCCCTGATTTTCTGTGCATGATACACTGAGTTCCCACATCATATGGAAAACTATTGGGAAATCCATAATTGCAGGGCTTTGGCAACCTTTAAATATTTCCATGGTTACTGAGAGGAAGGAATTGCCCATTGGTTAATGCAGTAATTATTCTAATGACAAGGATGAACATGATTTTTGAAGTTGTTTGTTAGTGCATTATTTGTAGTACAAACTTAATTCTGTAGCTCTTAGAGTACAATTTCCATACTAGCTATTTATTGTTTTTCAAAGCTGATTAATGAGGGGCATTGAAACTTTGCCTAATAAAGCAAATAGAATGACTTGAAAAACTTTGCTGCTGGTACACTTCTGTTACTCTCAAGTGAATGAAGAAAGGCAAACTTATGGCTATTTGATTTTACTGTGTTTTGCATCTGGATTTCATGTCAAGGTCAAAAATTGTGCTTTTACTTGTACAAAACCCCCCAGAAAAGAAAGTCTGGATTTATAGAAAACAACTGTAAATTTATGCCCTAGGTGTATTCATGGGGAGATGAATGTGCTGAGAAGATATGTGATCCAGCTCTGGTCAGCTGGTGCCCAGCTGATTTTAGCATAGCTCCCTAATGGGCTCCCCACAGTCCAGACAGGCCAAAAATTGCCAGTGGGCAGGCTAGAGGGACAGAAAGAGAGAAGGAATAGCAGAGTTTGTGTGTGTGCTTGGGAGGATGCTCAGGCTTCCCTTCTAGAGCTTTTCCATGAACAAAAGCGGGCAACCTTGGCTGAGTAAGATGCTTATGGAACAGTGCTTGGTCTTCCATCAGCAAGGAAGTGACAGTAATTCTGGAGAGACCCCCAACCTGTAACACTTGCTCTGAGGCTGCTTGTGCAAGAGAGGTGAAATGATGCTGAGTACTAGAAGCCACTTTCCTTTTGTGCTTGTCTCTGACTCCTCTGATCTTCTTCAAAGAGTGCCTGTGTAGCACAGGGGTGAGTGTCTCTGTGCCAGGTGACTTCTTGGTGCATTTACAACTTTGGCCTGACAATTACTAGAGTTAAAGATTTAGAGCTCGGTACTTTTGCCAATTTTTTGGGCCCATTATAAGTCTAACTCAGCTTGATGAACAAATCTTCAAATTCATGCTATACACTGAGTCTCAGCATGTTTGTTTTCTCTAGGGAAGTTAAGGCAAGTATTAACGTCAAACTGGATTTGAAGTGAAAGCATCACACAGGAGATGTTTTATGGGATAATACTCCAGTGTTGGGTTGTGTTTGCTGCTGGGTTTTTTTTGTGTGTTTTTCTTTTTTTTTTCTTTTTTGTGCCTACCCTCTCCTGCTGACTGCCCACAGCCCCAAACTAGGACAGCTAGAAATTTTCTGGTTGAAAAAACTCAAATACAGCTACCTTCAGTATGTCTCTGGGCTAATGCCATGGGTACGTGAATAGAAGCAAGACTTGAGGCATAAACCTGGAGCAATTCACACTGTGGCAGGTGCAAACAAAGAGGCAGACTATGTGTTGAAAGGCAGACACTTGAAAGTGTGTCAGATTTAGCCAGGATTCAGTGCAGGGGGCAGAGTTAAATCATTTTGGGGGACTGTGTGCACAGATTGAATAATTTTTTTAATTGGGACAGCTTCTGTTGCTGGGGTTAACTCATTCATAGGTCCATGGCCAACTAAAGAGCATACTGTTGTGGACTGAGAGGCCAAATGCTCCATTGTCTACATAAACAACCCAACCTCATTCTAGAAACTGTGATGCTGCTAACAGCACATCAGCTTCAGTACAGTAGAAAAAACAAAGCCTAATGTGGACATGGGAATCTTCTTGCCTGCTATGGCCACCTTTAAAATGGTCCTCAAATAAATTGAGAAGGTGGCCATCCTGTGTTTTAAGGGTTTTGGGTACATGCAGGTCATTTCCCCATTACATGCTGGCTGGTTAGAGTGAGGGTGCTCTGTGCCCTTGCTCACAGCCAAGGAGATGCAGGAGGATGGACACTTCTCCCGCTGTGCAGTGGCTGACCCTGACGGGCTCCTGCTGTCCCTGGACACTCTCACAGGCTGTCCCTCTGCACCATACTCCCTGGGGAGCTGTGAACCCACACATCTCAGCTGGGACATGCAGAGATGCTGTGCTGCTCCAGCAAGACTGGCCCAACGCAGTACTTACTCCTGGCTGTCCAATGAAGAACCATTGGGCTCAAAGGTGCTTCTCTCATCAATCCCTCTTCTCAGTCACAACAAAAGTCTTGCTCACCTGGAAGAACCTTTGACTGGGCATTAAGTCCCCATCCCTCTCCTCCCACCTGATGGTGGTAAGAGCTCTGGCCCATCTCCCCTTTCTTTCCTCTGGCCCATGTGCTGGTGGTGGCTTCTGTCTTCATCTCACCTTGATGCGATTTCAGTTGACACAGAGCAGCAGCTTACAAGATTAATGAAAATATTCTGTAGTCCCTTCAAGTCCTCCTGGTGAGGTAATGTAATGCAGATTGATTTGCACCATTCCTCTCGCTGTCCCTGTGTCCCGGAGGCTTTGGCAGGATGGCAGGCTTGCTTGTCTGCTTCATTTATTTATTTTAAATGGAGAAAGGATGTTAAATATCCCAATTGGTAGTCATCTGAGAACTTGGTTAGCTCATAGGCCAAAAGAAGTCCCTTTCCTGATGTTATTTTTTTCAAAAATATGGCCTCTTCGTGTTCTGCTGTACGAGTATAAACATCGATACATAGTCATTTAAAATTCAGTTACTTTTCCTTGGAACAGGTAATTGAGAGAAAGTACCCATTCTATGTATTTCACGTAGAAAAAAAATCTCATGGGAGTGGTGGGCCTGTGGCAGTGATGACTTTAAGAAATGGAGCACAGTCCCCTGTGGAGACCATTTGAATTCAGTGCCTGTCAGCTGCCAGACACATATGCTCTCAGCAGCTCTGAGATTTAGGGTAGAGGAGGGATTTCTTCCATGTGTACAAAAGACTGTGTGGACCAATTCTGCCTTGTACCCTTCTCCTGCTCTGTTATTACAAGTACCCTGCAAGCCCTGTTTTTCTGCAGCTCCCATAGCATCCTCAGTCTTGATAACGTTCTCCTGGTACTGAATGAGGCTTTGCTTCAATTTTGTTGAAGCAGCCTCTCCCTGCTCCTCCTGCCCTTCCCACAGCACATGTGTGCCACCAGCAGCTGCTCATCCAGCCAGAGGCTTGTACCAGGTTCCCCCACTGCAGTGTCCTCCCTCCCATGCCCACCCTGTGCTTGTTAGGCTGGGCACCACTTTGTCTCCTTGAGTGTTTTTTCCTTCTTGGTCCTTACAAAGCTGAGCAACTCAGCTGCAAATCTGAGCATAGGGTCTAGCAGGACTGTCTGAACCCTGGCAGACTTCCCCTTGTAGCATCCTGGGGGCCAGCCTTTGCCCCAGGGAACAGGAGAGCCTCTGCAAACAGAGGCAGCGACAAGAAACAAGTATAAAAGCTCTTGAAGGGACAATTCTCCCCTTACAATTAAATCCCTTGTAGAGTCTACATCTAAGTATCATCAACTTTGTGCCTTCAAGTCTGGTATTTGCACCCTTGCTTTGGGGGTGTTAGTTCAGGGCTCAGATTCACTTCTAAATAAGTTTGATCACAATAAGGAATCTGTCGTTTTTGGAGTTTTCTTTCACCCTCTTTGTCTTCCTCATGTTAGTTTTTAATCGAGGGCTCATTGACAGAGAGGTCTTTGCCCTGCTGCAGGTAAAAAGAAAATCAAACTGATACAAGTTTCTTTCTTTGAGGAACCATGTTTGGCTCTCTTCCACAACTGCTGACATAGGGGCAGCACCTGATGCTTCCAGGAATGCAACCACTTGTACTTGGAGCTTGTAACTACACTGCTTTAACCATTATTTCAACGTGCAGTTCTCAACTTCAGAATCATCAGCAGCTGACTGGAAAAAAAAAAATCCCTCCTCCTGTTGACAGCCCCGAGGGTGATCTTCTCCCTGCCACCCCACAGCTTCTGGCAGTGGGAAGGGAAGCCCCCTTTGCCCCAGGGTCCGTGGGCAGCCACCCACAGCCCTCACCACAGGACCCCCTATTAACCCAGCTCTCAGCTGAGCCTTGCCCAGGGCCCCTGGGTTCCTGGCATGGGCTGCCTGCAGCCAGCTGTCCCCTTGACTTTTATTTATTAGCCCTTTTTTTTTTTTTAGCTGGCATGGCTGATTTTAACCCTTTGGTGGCAGCAGCTGTGGCTGTCTGCAAGTGCAGCATTGGGCTGCTAAGGGCAGCTGCACTTGGTTGCTGTCCTGGACATTAGCCAGGCTTCCTGCACTTATCTCACTCCCTCCATCAGCATCCTTGTTGCTTTCTGTATTTTAGAAACCACTATAAGAATTATTGGAAAAGTTTCCTTTTTAATTGCCTAATTGTTTCACTAAGATGACTTTTCCACTGGTCTATATTCCTGTGGCATATGTGGCTAAGAGCTCTCACACGGGGCTCTTTCTTTCTATTTCTTCTTTAAATAACTTTACCACCAGCTTCAGGTGACTTTTGTTACAGCAATGACCAAGTTTGCCCTGTGAACAGAAAACAGCCTGTTGGAACAGGCCAAATCTCAGCCTTGGGGATGATGCTCTGCCAGTGCTTCCTTGTGAACAGGAGTTGATTTCCCCTCCCCCTCACTCTCAAGTCTACATTCAATGTTTGTTTAAAACTCTCCTCCTTTTAGCAGAGATATGAAAGCTACAGTGTGAGACAACTCATTACAGCACGAGAGAGGGGTATGGACATATGTGTGCACCAGACTCACATACAAATGGATCTAGAAAATAAATAGTGAGGCAAGAAATAGTACAGCAAAGACAAGTGGGAGAAAAGTGACTGTCAGAGGAGAGGTTTCAGCCTCTGTGGAGAAGCTGTGGCACTGCTGTGGCTACTCACTGGTGTAGCCTGCACCAGCTCTTCAGGATAAGGAGTGCCCAAACCCACCGAGCGATGTCTGGTTGATCAAGCAGGTTTGCAGCAGGGGTAGAAGCCAAGAGAGGGACCTGGGAAACCTCAGAGTAATTCAGAAAGCTTTTGGGAAGAGGTTATTTCTTCCTTATCCTCATGAAGTTTGGCTTTAGTAGAGTATGTGTCTGTATCTGTGGTGGATGGGGAAATTGATTTTCGGTGATCAAACTGGAATTTGCCTTTCCCTGCTTTACTCCTCCTGGGGAAGCCAGGGAAGAGCTTTGGGTCATAGCTGGAAGCAGGGGGGGCTTTTTCAAAGGTAATGGAGGTCACTGGTTGTCACTGCCTTTTGAAATGTTGCTCCTTAGGCCTGGAAGGAGTCTTAAGGGTACATACCTGAAAAAGAATAAACCCATTCCAGAGCTCATTTAATGTTGGGAAGGTGGTTTTTTTGCAAGGATTTTCCTTTAACCATGTTGCTGCTGTACAGGTTCATGCCCTCGTGGAAGGGAACTGACCTGCACAGGAAAAAGTGTTTCCTTAGCTGCTGTTTTGCAATAGTGGGAGCAAATCTTTAATTTGCTGACTTAAAGGGTAAGAACAAGCCATGCTATGCACTGAATGGTGCTTCTTACAGCTAGAGTAGCATCTGCACACATGATTACAGTGTGTAATAACCAGAGAAAATACTACCTTAAATCCAGCTGATAAATCTCATAGTAGCCTAAATTTTCTATCAGGTAAGCCTCAGGCTGCCTGTCTCTGAGTGAGAATGGAAAAAGTTTGAGAATTATGAGACTCTCTTGTTCAGTATGTTCAAACAACTCCTCATTATAACTAAACTGCATATTTAAATCAACATCTTTTCTGTGCCAGTCTATAAAGAAAAATTATTACAGGCAGAGGCAGCTGCAAATCACAACCTGAATTTCTTTAAAGGATGTAAAGGATTAGCTTATCTATAAACCTGCATTTTCCCCTTCTCTCTTTTCC
Source organism: Merops nubicus (assembly GCF_000691845.1). NCBI lineage: Eukaryota > Metazoa > Chordata > Aves > Coraciiformes > Meropidae > Merops > Merops nubicus. The sequence continues at coordinate 2,310 of NW_008587390.1, read as the reverse complement.
CCATTTTGCCCTTTTTTCCCCAAGCCCCAAAGTGTGTCCTGCCAGTGTTACCTTGGAGCACCCCTATGCAGATGAGCCTCTGAGCTGCTGGAGCCCAACTTCTCACCAGCTTTGAGCTGCTGTAGGTGCCAGGGCGATGACCTGGGTGGGGAGCAGAGGCATGTGCTGGGCAGGTTTTGGGGTGCTGTACACAGTGTGTGTGGGGCAGGGAGGTTTGTGGAGTGGGGACAGGAGGTGTGGGCAGGGTGGTGGTGCTTCCTGCTCAGGGGAGCTGGAGGAAAGGGTACAGACAAGCTGCTGGGAGCCCCCATGGCTGGGGTTTGCTGCTGCTGCCAGCCCCAGCTGGGGCCTCGCTGGTAACACCATCTGATCTGCCTGTGAACCACAGAGCTCTGCCAGAGCAGGGTAGTGCAAAGACTGGCTTGGTCTGGACCCGGAAACAGCATCTGAGCAGGGTGTTTTTAGAGGGGTCCCCCAGCCCCTTTCCTCTCCTCAGTGCCAGCCACCAGCTCTTTTGGCTCCAGTATTCCTGGAGCAGCCACAGACCAGTGTGTGGCAGGGAAGAGGAGATGCATGCCTTGATTTTCCCTAAGCTCTCTATGAGCTTATTTATAATTTTGGCCATTACAATATCATGCAGCAAAAAAGTTCAATGATTTAATTACAGGCTTTGTCAGATGTCATTTCCTTTTGTTTGCTCTAAACCTGCTGCCAGGACAGGCATCTCTCCAGGTAGCAGGTGTTTCAGGAGGTGAAGGAATTCCCCAAATGCTTTGAATGCTCTCTTTGTGTTTGTGCTGGTGATGAGAGTTGTACAGAACTGATAGATCCAGCCAAGGATTTTCCCAGTGAGGGCTGTGAAGGACACTGGAGCAGCAGCTGCTCTCCATGCACAGAAAGCAGGTTCCTGGGCACAGCACAATGACATTTCCCATTCAGTGCGTGGGGACGGTGGCACCATCGGGGAGTGGTTGCCATGGCAGCCTGAGAACCAGCACATCCCCGAGGAGGATCCCTCTGCGGCATCCCAAGGTTTCCCTTTGCCTCCTGCTAACGTCAGAGCTGCTCTGGCATGCAGCTGCCAGGGCTGCTGCCACTGCTGCACAAAGAAACCCACCCGAAACGGGCACCTGTGGAACGTGGGTGAGGGTTGCTCTCGGAGCAAAGAGCAGCTAGCAAGGGGGTGAGGAGCTGCCATCGATTTTGGGAAGTGAGAGCCCAGTCTTGCAGGGGTGTGGCAGGGCTGAGATGTTTGGGTGCTGCTCGTGGTACACATGGCTGTCACATCACCCTGTGCCCCTCACCGGAGGTATCAGAAATCAGAGCAGCCCGTGGCAGGGCTCTGGCACTTGCTGGGTGTTGTGTTTTAGAGGATGGTGCCCAGTTTATGAAAGATGGTGCTAAACCCACTTTTTCTTTTTTTTTTTTTCTCCTAGACCTAAAAGTGCCTTTCAGGTTTGAATCTTTAAGCAATGTCTTGTGAAGAGGGTTTTCTGTAGACACTGATATGTTTTTCAGATTTTTACCTTATTCCTTGTACCATCGAGGCTGGGAAATCAGTATTGCAAGCAGGGTGAGCTGAGATAGATCAGTAGTTGCCTGGCTGTAGGGTCAGCTCGTAGTGGGGTGGGTGTCCTTCACTAGCCTAGCTCATGCATGACACTTGGAAATTTGTGCCTGGCCAGCTTGAATGTGCTGCTGTGCATGGGATGGGAATATAAATAAAGGCTGAAGTCAGCTCAGTGATTCAAGGGCATTGTAGCAAGAAAAAACTGCATTTGCTGGGAGCTGAACTATAACTGTTACATTTAGGGAAGCATTTAAAAGCAGAATCACACTATTATTCTGTGTTACTGGATGACCACTTTGTTGTTATAAGCTGGACTTTGCCAGTAACATCAGCACATTGTGCAGTTCTGGATACTGGCTTAATCTCAAAGAAAACTAATCCATTTCAAGAAGCAGAGTGTTGCTTTCATTGCATGCTCCAAATCATCACTTTTCCTTTTCTCAGAGTGAGAATCTGAGCCTGCCACTGTGTAATTTAAGTGACTAAGATGGCTTTATATTGTCACTGTTGTCAGCAGTTCCAGTTTTCATCAAACAGCTACTTTTTGGTGTGGGAAATTTAGCATGCACATTGTCATGCTGGGTGCAAACATCCACCTTAAAATATAGCTTAATGTAGCAAAAGCTCATTCCAGCTCTCCCCAAGCTTGTCTCTGTACCACTCCAGACAGACCAATACTGGGAAGGCAAAGGATGTGCACTGCTAGGTGCAGCCTGTAACTGGGAGGGAAACACCAAGAA
>NW_008587389.1:71148-89807 GCF_000691845.1 Merops nubicus | reverse complement strand
ATATATATATATATATATATATTTTATGTATTTGTATTTTTACATTTATATATGGATAGAGCTTGATTCTGTTCTTTCCACTGAAGTCAATGAAGCCAGTTTGGTTAAGTGACAGAATCAAGCTGTGTATGGCACAGTGTGGGTGTGTGAATTATAAAATACCCCAGTAGAACTTATAGAAAGTACAACAAACTATGATATGATTTGGAACAATGCTTTCCTTGGTGAAGGAGAAAGCAATTATATGATTAAAATAGCTGGAATAAAGCTTATTGCACAGATAAGCAGCTTATATTTTCCAAAAATGTGACTAATCAGAGATTATAGTATGCTATATAGTGTAACTCTATACTGAGAGACAAATCTCCTTTTGCAGATTGTTTCTAGCCCAAATTTTTCATAATCCACAGTTTTAGGGAATGTATATGAAAATCAACAGATTTTAACATTGCAAAAAACATCTCTGCCCTAACACAACATGAAGTCAGAGCAGACAGTGGTATTCTTGGAAAGTGTCTCTGATGCTACAGAAGATCATTGTACATGTGACCTCAGACCACACACGTGCAGTAAGTGAAAAATGTCCAAGGTAAACCAGGTGACTCTGCATGCCTGTGTTCTCCCTGGAGGTTTACCCAGCTAAGGAAATTCAGAGTTAAACTCTTGTCAATAAAGACATTTTTTTATCAAAACTCACCAAGGGGAACAGGAGAAGCATTTGTGTAGGAAATACAAGGCATAGTCAAGAGCCATATCTAAACGTTGGTAGATACTTGGCATCAAAACATGGCACATACACTGTCTTTTAGGTTTGGACTTTTGTTTGTCATAGAACTTTATGAATAAGCATGAGAGATTTTCAATCACCACTGCTTTTAGAGAAAGTTGTTGGATATGTTTTTAAAGAGAAAATAAACTGTCCCTTCTAAGATCCAGGTAAGGAAAAGGTGGCACTGTTGGTTTTGCTGGATATCTGTCAGAGCTGGGTAAAAACATCTTTGAGTTTTGTGAAAAAGAAAATAGTTATAAATGTACACCATCCTTCATGAGAACTTTTTAAAAATTATATATGAATTTCAACTTTCAAACTAGAACAAGCATCTTCAGGGGTTTTATTCCTCTTTTTGTTCCAGGCAGTTGTATTCCTGATACGCTCCTCTACTAACGATAAACAGGGCTCCAAAAAGCCAGTCTGTTACAACAAGAGGCAAGAACAGCAAACCAAAGGCTATTGCAGCACTGCAGATGGGAAGGCAGATAATATAAGATATTCATGCACAGAAGAAGTCTTCAGAGGTCCAGTTTTATTTTAAAAATGACATCACGTTGTATAATGATATAAAATGATTTTTTAGGAAGCTAAGTCATTTTCTTTACATGTTGTTAAAGCATTACAGTATAAGCCTTATGTGGGGAGTAATTGAACGGGCAAATAAACATTTAGTAGGTTTTTTTTTAATTGGTGGCAAATTTGCTGAAACATAAAATCAGTTCCATCTTTATTATCTTATTTCTACACCTACACTATGATGCTAATGTATAATTAAACTACAGTGTGCTTATTGCTTTTTGCATTATGCAGTAGCCAAAAAAAATGGAAACAAATTTCTTTTTGGCAGATGCTGTAGTACTTACAGCTCAAAGTGTCAAACTTACACATCAGAGTCAAAATGCAAAAAGGTTATACTTTGGACTTCTGTGATTTAAAATAGAATAGAATATTACCCTTCTCCCGTGAGAAAAAAAAAAGCAAAATATATTGGTAGAAATAATGAGACTTGCCTTGGTTATTACCATTATTAAATAGAGAAATTTGCATGCAAGAGTCACAGTGAAGAAACCCTTTTGTTTTCTTGTGAATTATATATATGTAGCAGTTTATTTAAAACCATATGTGGTAAGTAAACTGGACAGATACACCTCCTCTGAGGTCCTTTATCAGACTGGTGTTTGAAAGACTTACAAGAAAGTGGGGTTTGTAACTTTTTCTGCAAGTGTCACTGTGCCTTTCTACATTTAGTGCTACAAAGAAGTGACAGCCTTATGTGGCCTGCCATCTACAAGTAACAACTGGAAAAGCTATCAGATAAGTAGAATATATAATGTGAAATGCATAATCAATGTTTGATGAGGAAGGGGGGAGAAAAAGGAAGATTTCAAGAACTATTAATATCCAAAGCCTAGACTGTCAGGCCACTGCTCACTCTGTGTAATACCTCTCACAGGGTAATTCTCCAATTTGGATTGGAAAAAAATGTGCCTTACCTTCATTCACATCACAATATACAATGTGACACAAAGTAAAACAAATTTAGTTTGTGCTTTTTGGAAAATTAAGAAAGTAAAAAAAAAAAAAAAAAAAAAAAAAAAGCCAAAATGTTTTAATTGGTTTAGATATTTTAGGTGGAATTAATGGGTAGAATAAATTACAGCCACCCCTGGAGAGATCCCCAGGTGGGCAAGTAGGAGTAAAAATTGACATTTAAAGGCAAGTATAAGACAAAGGGAGTTTAATAATTGTGTTAATGGGTATTTTATAGAATAAGAATATTTAAAGCCAAACATTTCTGTCAGAACAAGGGCTGGATCTGAATTACAAAATGCAACTGCTGTGGAACCTCCATCCCAAAGTCTGATCTTGCCTTGTGGGATTTTGACAAAAATCTAACAAAATCTGAAGAGCGTAGAGTACCTATCTGGGGAAAACACCAGTGATATAAAAGGCCAAATGAGGATCAATATAATTAATAGATCACTTTCCTCAGAGACGTTTCCTTTCCAAGCCATGTATTTGAAGCAGATTAATAGACAGGCCTAGATTGTTTCCGTAAGTAATTTGGATGGAGCTTGCTTCACCTTGAACCAAAAGACAGAAGACCCAACACAATTCACAGGCTGTGATCCAGATTCTATTCAACTCAGAAACTTAAGAGACTCGTAGGTGCAAGGAAGACAGAGGTCTCAAATGGGGCAAGAACAAGTAATGTGAAGACTATGACATTTTATTTTCCTGATAAACTCTTTTGGAAAAACTGTCCCTTTATTTCTTGCAAACAGAGGCTCCTACTGCATATAGCAACACAGCATGCACTCAAAATTTTACATGAATGAAATATATCACTGATGATCTGACCTGTGTTATTTTCTAGCCATTCAAGTTCTGGCTGGAACCTGGATGAAGGAAAAGTTTTTAAATAGAAATCGTTTGAGAACATCCAAGAAAGCTTCCAGAAGTATTCTTTCACAAAAGAAGTGCTTGGGTTTAGTGGTGTTTGTGTCAGCCCCGTCAGCACTTTTTTTTTCTTGGAGATTTTCCTTTAATTGCTATTTCTAACCTTGCTCATAAGTGGAAGCTAAATGCTTTTATCTCAATTTAGCTAGTATTTAATACACCTGTGAAAACACATTTAAATATATGAGCTCTTTACAGGTCTGCATTTAAAGTGTTTAAAATTTGGTGACAAGTACTTAATGATTTTTAGAGACAGTAACCTTGATTATGCATTTTTCTCAAAGGGTATCTTTTCTCTTTTATGTATTATTTTAGTTACATGGTTTAAAGATAAAATGCTAAAAGAGCAGTCTAGGTAACCGAATGAATTATGTCTGCTAAAATCTTTTTTAAAAATTTATGACACTATAGTTTATTAACATTGAAAGAAATTTAATACCTAGTGCAGGGTCCCTATTGTTGCCTTCATTTATTCATCCTGGCCCTGTAATACAACACTTCAAACTGAATAACATATCACACAGGAACCAAACTAGAATTGCTGTTAATAATGGCTTAATTCAACTGATGGTGGTACACACTCTCCCTTCCTCACAATAGGTTTATTCATATATGTTGTTTTATATGATTTTGAATTAGACATGTCTGATATTCATAGATTAATGGCCTCTCTTTTTGACTACCAAGCACTAAATTGTGTTGTTCAAACTGAAAAGCAGAAGAAATGTAGTAAAGTGGAAACAAGGGAGGTGGCCTAGAGCAAGTGAAGCTGTGCAGGAAGGGTAAGCTGTGCGGGTAACTTGAGTAGAGCAACAGGAGCAGAGTAATTACTGAAGTGTGCTAAGTAGAGATAAAGCATATACCACCCTAAGAAAGAACAAGACTTCTGAAAGCTATCTATTTGACAGAGGAAGCCAGAAAGAGGGAAAGCTTTTTTATGCATCCTAACACATTTGAAACAGACATCAAACGTGCAAGACAAGGCATCTTGTGAAATTTCTAATTTCAGATCAAATTACAACAGAAATCAGGGGCCTCAACTTGTGAAAAGGATTATCAGAAAGATTTTTCTTGTACATAAAAAACAAATGCGGATTTGGAAGGCTAAGGAGGTGAAGTGCTGGGGTTAAAGCCCCAGCTCTGAATGAGAGTGGGCATATGGATTACATCCACAACCAGGCAAGAAAGACCCTCCTGACTGGTTTTCACCCAGGGTCTGGTCAGCCTTGGGTGGGAACTGATGAGGAGATCACCACCAGGTTCCCCACCTTCTACATTAACTTGGAGGCGTGGCAAGAAGCCACCTCTATAAGAGCTGACTCCACTTGCACTGTGGTTTGGATAATTGTCTGTACAGTGCATGTGTGATTTCTGCTTATTAGAAGGGCTCCCTGACTTTTCAGAGCAAGTGGAGTTCCCAGGATGCCAGGGACAGAACATGAAGCTGTCTCTGAGTCTCTGCTATAAAACTGGGTTTGCGACCTGGCTGCTACCAATTGCTTGGCTTCTTGGCTGGCTTGCTCCTTTCTTCATGTCCACTGTGGTGGGTACTGCATTGACTTGTTCCTCCATCTGGTTGTCTGGTGCTTTGGGCCTCTGATGTGTGATGGGGGAGTGGAGGGAGTAGTTTTGCTGCTGGCTTGCCTGTTAAGGGTAATATCATTCTGTATTGGGCAAGTGGTCAGCAGAAGAGGAGGACAAACAAAACAGGCCATATGTTTTGAGAAGGAACAAGAAATGTTGATGCATTAGATAAGTAAGTCTTAAAACTCCTATAAGCATACAGAAATGAAACAAGACCAAACACTTAGAGGAAAGTCTAAATAATGAATTGGAATTTGTTCAGAAGAAGGATGAAAAATTGTGCAGTGTAAGAAAAAAAGATATTTCAACACTGTCCAGTGTTTAGACAGAATTACATTTGGAAAAACAAAACCGTCTTCTAGAAAAGTCAGTAGAGAAAGATTGAATGCATCTAAAATTAAAATTAATATTGCAGTCTTGTGAAACAAATAAAAGGAGCTATTTTTTTCTGAAAATAATCCCAAGAATTAAAAAAAAAAAAAACACAAACAGTGAATAGCAACTTGTATCAAAAGTTTCTCTAATGAAAGAAGAGAAATAGAAAATTATTTTCACTGTCTAGAAGTAGCATCATTAGAAAGCTATGGATTTTGGAGATGAAATCTCAATGTTAATATTTGTGTTTACAAAATGGGGCATATTAAATGTTATGATGGATAAAAGACCACAATTTAATTGTTATGAGATGAAATGTCCTTCAGAGGAATACGACCAGAAGTATGTTACTTCAGATCCAGAGCATCCAAGCTTAATGTGGTTATGGTAAGTGCTGTAGAAATTAACAGAAGAATGCCTTAAAAAGCTGAAAAATCAGATTCTTATTTTTTTTCTGAGTTTCAGGGCACTGTCCTTTAAATTTGATCTGCCGCCAGCTGAAACATGGTTTGACAGAAAGCTTCGAGCCAGACCACTTGATTGTGTAACCTCTTCTTTTAACTTCAAGGTAAGTTAGAAAAAGAAAAACAATGAACAGAAAGTGTACCTGAGGAATGGAAACGATCATACAGTCTATACATCTGCAAGACAATATACATGACGGACAAACGTGAGCTAACAAGGCATTAATCTTTAGTGAAGTTGTTCCAATGAGGTTGTTGCTGAACATACGGGAGGAATTGGAGGTGTCTCATTCTCTTCAGAAATGAAACTGAAGGAGTTAGAGCTGGATTCTGAAAACCTGAGTATAGAAACAGGAGCAGCTGCAGAAAAGCTGGTAAAAAGTCACAGTATTGTAGTAGTTGAAGAGCTAAATGGGGATGAATTGCAGGGGTTCCATCAGGAGACCAGTGGAAGGCTGTGAGAGAACTTTTGCAACAGTTGCCAAAGGATCCTTGTTACATAAACTGCAATTAGAGGCAGTTAATACAGAATTTGTGTTGTATGCAGCTTTGAGCACATACCCCTTGAGAAGAAGAAAGGAATAGTGTTATCTGGGGCAAGCTGCAACCATACACGTACACAAGTGCCAAGACCAGGTGTCAGGTTCTCAGTGGCATTCGTGGCTGAGCCAACAGAAAATGAAACAATAGAAAAATTGTTCAATGGTGTTGGGGAGACTTCAATGCTAGAAAAGCTGAAGGAGAGATCATGCAAACACCTGCCAGGAATGAGGTAGCTATAGTAGTCATTCTCTAGTCAAGGCTAGAGAATTTAGAGGCTGGCCTAAATGATCCCCTCAGCTTTCTAGCTCACCTAAGGGATCTGTTATAGTAGCAAGGGTCTGAAACTGCATTTGGGACAGGAGACCCTAGTATGATGGCCAGTCAAAAAAATGTGAAAGGAAAATCAGGGTCCAAATATTTTCTAGGATATTTGTTTCCAGGTTCTCCATGGAAATGAAAGATGAACAGATGGTAAAACACAGATACAAAACCACCATTCTTTATTCTTTCCCTTGTCTCTCCTCCCTGTTTACTTTCAAAAAGTCCCAGTTGAGCAAAGCACATGTTGAATTTTAGCATCATCTTGAAGCCCCCTTGACAAACGAATGAATTAGTCAGTGCTTCCCCAAAAGTAATGGTTGGTAGTGATAACTGCATGTTCATGAATTTGGATGCATTAGTCTTGTTTTGTGTCTGTTCCTGCTCCCACAGAGATTTTGCAAAGCTAAGAATTCATCTGTGTGCTCTTGCCTCATTTCCAAGTAGGAGTCTTGTGGGGAATCGGCAGAGTATGGGTCTGTCTGGTGAACTCTGATATGCAGGGTCCCACATGCTCCCAGCCTCAGGGAAACTCGCACGTGATTAGCAAAGCCTGGAGTATTTTGTGAAATGTCTGTGGGCTGGAAAGCCTCAAGTAGTGATTTCTTCCTTGCAGCAAGGAGAAGGAAGCGGATCCTTGGACCTTGCCAACAGAATGCCCATCTACGTTAAAAACAAAGTCAAGCTCAGCCATGCCTCCCAGTGCCTCTTGAGGTATCATAGGCAGACAGAGCCTGCAAGATGACATGGGGAGCCCCTTCGTTCACTTGGAATGACTTGGGTTACACTTCACAAAACTATAGAACAAAATGACACTCCCCTCCCCAAAATCTTGTATTACATCAACTGCTCTGTCTGACCCAGGAGGAGGAGAGCAAGAGACCATTAGCTCTGTGGCCAAGCCAGAGCTTAGGCTGGGGACACTGTGGTCATTTGTAGGCTAAACTAATCCTCCAACCCATGCCTCTAGGGAGGTAATTTTGATAAGTGTATGCACAGCTTCTTGGGCTACAGATTAAATATCTGGTACTTCAGCATGCAAATAATGGCTATAGCTGTAACTCAGGACATCTCAGTTCCTGGAATATTTTTTTTGAGAGGAAGGATCTCTCATTAGTGGATTTCGCAAATCATGGTGGGCTATAATATCAAGCAGCTGGTAATATTTGTCCTCTTCATGTGATCCCAGGCCTACTCTCCTAACCAGTGACTAAGGGAAATACACAAGAGGGGTGTGTTACATACATAAGTCATACAAAAGTGTATGTATGCCTGAAGGTTTTCTTTCATAGGCTTTAATCTTACATACCATCTCCATCCACATCTTTCATGTGTTAGAATGGCTGGGATCATGCTATCGCTTAGGAATGAAAATGAAAGCCTTTTCAAAGAATCAAGGATACTCTGAAAATGTCAGTGTTCATTAAATGATATCAAGCATTTTATTCTGATGGCATGGTGCATAAAGGTCCTCCTGCTGTGCAAGGCTCTATATATACTCAAAGGAGAGCATTCATACCCCACTAGCTCATGCTCCAGGGAAGAGAGACAAAAGATGAGTAAGAAAAAGCATTTTTATTCTTGTTTTACAAAAAGGATATGGAGAGGTAAATAACTTGTTTGGGTCATACAAAAAGCATGTAATAAGAGAAAGTCATGTCAGGATTAATTCAGTACCTACAGTTACAGTATCCTTTCTTTCTTTAAGGGTACTGCATGACTCTATGATGTAAAAAATTAAGATGCATCTTCTAAGGTCTTCATTATAATGTGTTGTTTTCCTACATGAATAAGAATCCTTTATTTAGTAAAGGTTAGATGCAAACCTGCAATCTGTTAAAACAGGCTGCTATTGGCTGCAGATCTAGATGACCTAAAACTAAGCCTAACAGAGGCTATTACATCTTCCTTCACATTTTGGGATTCGACATTGTGTGGGACTAGGACTAGACTGAGCAAAAGGAATAAATAATTCAGTATTCAGTGAGGCATCATTATCATGTGTGCCTGAGTGTGTTGCACTTAGTCAACAGACTGCAAGTCACATTAAAAGTAGTAATAAGAGCAAGGTAGGTATTGAGAATCTTCCTTTGTGAGGGATGTTACCTACGATGTTTTCTAAAGCTGAATTTTGAATAGTAAAATGATGGATAGTGAATAATTTAAAACCAAATCTTGCTTAGGTCTTTAGCTTGTATAATAGGATCTCATTTAACAGAGCTTCTTGTTAACTCATTAAGGAAATTCAAGCCTGGGGATGAAAATGGTTTTGCATAGTATCAACAAGTGAGATGATGTATTGAGTTTTCTCACAAGCAGGTGTATCTATACCATCAGTTCCTTCAAAAGCATTCTGTAGATTTCATGGCTCCTACTTTTCTCCCTGTATTTCCATCAATCTATAATTAATCTTGGGGGATATTTCCTGTGCATCATTGTCATCTGGTACTCTGTGAGGCTGCTTTGGAAGCCTTTCTTGCAGCTGCAAAATAACGAAATTTTTTTCAAGATACAGTGGGTACAAGAAATTAATGAGGAAGACCATTCTTGGCTCTTCTTGTACAAAGTCTCTACATCCCTGCAGATTAAAGGCAAGAAAGAAGACGGAGAAAAGATTGCACATATGCAATGGAAGAGAGGAGTGGGAATAGACAATGGGGAAAGTGCTTCTTTAAAGAAAATTACCTTTTCCACCTCTATACTGTTGTATTTGAACATGTATATGTATAGACACTTTTAAACATGCACTCTTTTCTGAAGTGAGGAGTGAAAACTGTTTGATTTTGGTCTTCTGATGTATTAACAGGGAAATTTTGCATCAAAGGAAGTTAAAAGTTTTTTTGGATGTGTGCTGTCAGAGTATTTGGATTCTAACCGGGGGGGGGAGGGGCAGGGGGAGGAAATAAAAAAAAAAAAAAAAACATTTTCATTACACTTAACTTAGAAATTTGAGGAATCAGAAAACTTTGGTGCTCATTAAACAGAAATCTTGATCTTTGCAAGTTTGTGAACTAAATGGATGAAGACCTCAAGACCTCAAGATATTCCTACTGTAAAAGGGAATCGATTAATGAGAACCTATATCATAACAGGGTTAGACAGCAAGTTGCAAAGAAGTGATATTTGGTTTGATTTGAAAAGGAAGGAAAAATATTAAGGAGCATATGAAGTATTTATTAGTATTTTTCTAATATAGTGGAGACTTGCTACAAGCAGAATATGAGCTCCTGCACTGTGAACACAGATGTACTCTGTAAAATGGGCTTTACAGGTCAGCCTTACTGAAATGCCCACTAAAGTACTAACCAGGGAGGATGATATTCCTGCATGTTGCCGTGGATTGGGGTCAGGGCCACCCCCAGAACCGTAACAGACACCCTCTGTTAACCCCCTTCCCCCACCCCCAAAAGGAAAAGAGAAAGGGAATAAGGGGGAGAAAGACTTATTGATTAGAAAAGAAAACAGCTTTAATACTACCACTAATAATAACAGTAATAATGATAATAAAATGGAACATGTACAAATATATACAAAGTTAGTACTGAACCCAACCCCCTGATGGCAATACTTCACCGTCACCCCTGGCTGGGGAGCAGCCCCCAGGGAAGGGGGTCCCAGGCTGGGCTCAGCCACAGACTGGATCCAGGAGCTGGATTCTGGAACTCAGTTCAGGAACACAGTTTGAGATCAAAGGCAGGATGGATGGAGTCCTCCTCAGGTGCCGGCCACTGCAGCAGCAGCAGAAGACAGAAGAGAAGAACAGAAGGGACTAGGGAAGGGCTTGTCCCTCCTGATCCTTCAGCTTTACTGGCTATGAGGGCTATGGGATGGAACACCCCATTGGTGAATCTTGGGGTCACTTATCCTGCCCGCTCCTCCCCACAGGTGCGGGGTGATCTATGTCCCCCTCTGTGTGGGATACAAGCTCAGCAGTGGCCTTGGTCTGCACACCAATCCCTGGCAGTAACTCTAAATGTGAAGTCTTATCACTGCTAAAGCCAGATAGTTTATGAAAACGCTGCTAACTTCAGACAGAGCAGTTAAATAGAAGAGCTTTAGCTAAAAAGTTAAAATAATCAAACACAACTAGCTCTGTTTTACCCTAAACCAGGACACATGTGTTTCACAAAATTATAGGCAGGAGCTTATTAGGGAGGTGTTCTGAATTTTTAAGATGCATTTTTGGAGAGTAAGATAGGAACAGCCTGTAGGAAAAAAGGTGACCTACATCCATCTGAAACAAAAATGAGTAATCCAAACTTTCAAAACTTGGATAGCCAAACTACTATTTTTCAATGTGGATTTTGTTCCCTTGGCAAGGCAGACACGTCTGTTCTTACTCTGTAAGATGAATGCTTCATTCCCCCCACCATCCTAAGAGCCACACTGTGTAGCTCTTCCTTCTGAATTAGTTTCTCTTGAGCCTTTGATTAGAGTTGTGTTTTGAATTCCAGATACACTCTTAACAGGGTTTTATAGGCAAGTATTAATACCCTCCATCTTTGCTAGAGTGACTTTGCCTGATAAATATTAGCCGTGTCTTTAATAACCACATCAGATTGGTGTCTCTTCTTCTTCCGAGCTGACTACCTGCAACAAGATTTTGCTCCTTCTATATTAATTCCAGCTGATTAACTTTCAGCACATAAGAGGATTTTCTTTGATATCATTGTACAGTGCTACAGCCATTAGTAGCTACAGTAGCTATGTTGTCTTATTTCTCACTTTGTTCCCTTAGGTCATTTGATTCTCTCTACATGATAATCCATGTCTTCTTTCTGGTGGTGTATTCCAGGTCTGCAACATCTGCATGTTTTATTAGTCTTTTCCTTGCATAAAGGTCATTAAAGAAAAGCTGAACACATCATGTCCTAAGACCAGAGATGTTCTCCTAACAGCTTCCCTCTACTCTGAAACTTCCTTATTTATCACAGTGCCAGTCATCTCCCTTTACTTCCTAACCCATTTTGGAATCAGTTTCCAAGTTCAGAACTTTTCCCCTCTAGCAATTCCCCTGAATATATTACTGCAATCCAAATCTGATCTGCACATTTCCCTTGTTTACAGCAAGCCAGTATCTTGTCAAAGAAAAGTATCATGATCTGCCTTCTTTCTGTTCTTTGTCCACACTGCAGCATTCTTTTGGCCTGCCAGTGGCTCTCGAACTCTCCTGAAAGAAAATTATAGCTTTTTTGGGGAGTTTCATCTAAGAAAAATCTTCAGGATGATGTGAAAATATATTTGAAATATTCTCTAAGAAAGACAAATAAATGGTTGTCCTAGTCCTTTAATGTTTCCTTAACTAACAGCCTCCCTGGAAACACTGGCATTCAGGCTGTGCTGATTTTGATGCTAGTGCTGTGTAATGACTACAGGAAACCTATTTAGATGAGGAACACAAGATGTTATAACAACAATCCCCATGACTAGGCAATGAACTTTTGTGAGTTTTATGTTTCACAAGAATTTTGGTTTATTTTTGGAACAATGTGAAGGGACAGGATCATTCTAGTTTCTTAGAGAACAACAGTTTGATTATTTGTGATAATTTCAGATTATTTTTATAAAGAGGAAGGGCTGACAAATCAGTAAGAGGAATGAAGGATTTGGCAGTTAAAGCCTTAAGAACAAAATATCTAACACTAGAGTTTACTATGTTGAAACATGTCTACTTAATTAAATAATTATGGCCCTAATAGTTGTGTCTACAAGTAGAAAATTGTAACTCCGGAATTTACGTTTTTCTAAAACCTTCACTGAAATGTTGCATTAAATTTGCACCACAAACTTTGAAAATATGTATTCAGTAAAACTAGATAAATGATATCTTGTATGTAATTTCTTAAGGCACTACAGAAGCCTTTTTCATGGTCATGAAAAAAATCTATTTTTTTTCAATCCTAAAGTTGTCAAGATGAAAGAAAAAAGATAAACACAGGGACAAAACCTGAGGGTACTCCTTCTCTTCTGTCCAAACACACACAGTAACAGAAACAAGTGCAAAATATTAATAAATCTGTTCCAGGAGTCATTAGTCACCTGTAGTCACTGCATGGAAAAACCCAATACCTATCTTAGTGACATGAGTGGCAGGTCCATCCAGAAGCTACATAACAGCAATAAGAATGTGTCAATAGACATTAACAGATTAAAAGTTTCCATCTAACATCTACCCTGTCTGAATGTTTTCTTTGCTTTTTTGAACTTGAGTTACACTCCACCTGTTTTCTCTTTATAGATCTTGGAAGGAAGTGTCTCTCTTAAACTCCTTTATGGCTTGGTTTTAGGCCTCTATCAGAAACAGTGCAAGAACAAGCAGTATTCAAAAGATCTTATTTTGCCTCCAGCTAAATTCATTGAGTGTCAAAACAAGTGATTTATTTATTTATGAAGAAAAAGCAGCTTGGTTTTCAAATCACTAAGATTCATATTTGGGGGAGAAGTTGAAAACCAAGTTACGTGCATGGTTCTTATTTTATTTAGCTTGGTTCCCCTGTTAAATGTTACCCTGTGGAAGTTTATGGCCCCCATACGGTATACAGTTTGAGTGAAAAATAGATCCATTTGGCCATAGTTGCAGGGAATACTTTTCTAGACTTTTACACTGCTGAAAGCTTTATTGATGCTATCAATGGGAGAAGATACAGACTTTCAAATAAATCTGCTCAATCATAGAATCATAGAATGATTTGGGCTGGAAGGGATCTTAAAGATCATTTAGTTCAATATAAAACACGTATTAGTAGACTCCAGGGTGCCTAATTAAATCTAATGTAAAGACTGTAATTTGGACTCTATCTTATCATTTCTCAAACTGATTCCAGCTTTGATTCCTATCCTTACATACGTACACACACAAGCCTGTTGAGCCAATGGGATTCACCCAAGGGTACTGAGGGAGCTGGAGAAAGTTCTCACCAAGCCACTTTCAATCAGCAGTTCTGGCTAACTGGGGAGGTCCCAGTTGACTGGAGGTTAGCAAATGTGACACCTATCTACAAGAAAGGACAGAAGGAGGATATGGTAACTAGAGGCCTGTCAGCCTGACCTCACTGTCAGGGAAGGCTATGGAGCAGATCATCCTGAGTGCCATCACATGGCACATACAGGACAACCAAGGATTCAGGCCCAGTCAGCATTCAGGCCCAGCAGACCATGAAAGGCAGGTCCTGCTTGACTAACCTGATCTCCTTCTGTGACAAGGTGACCCTGTTAGTGGATGAGTGAAAGGCTGTGGATGCTGGGCCCCCGGACTTTAGTACAGACCTTGACACCCTTTCCCACAGCATTCTCCTGGAGAAACTGGCTACTCATGGCTTGGATGAGTGTAGTCTTCACTGGGTAATAAAACATCTGGATGGTCAGGCCCAAAGAGTGGTGACGAATGCAGTTAAATCCAGTTGACAGCTGGTCACAAGTGGTGTTCCCCAGGGCTCAGTATTTGGGACATTTCTCTTTAGCATCAACAATCTGGATGAGACGATCAAGGGCACCTTCATTAAGTTTGCAGACCATGCAAAGCTGGGTGGGAGCACAGAGAAGCTTGATGGTAGGAAATCTCTAGAGAGGGATCTGGATAGGCTGGATCAATGGACTGAGGACAATGGTATGAGGTACAACAAGGTCCAGTGTTGTTTTCAACACTTGTTTTCACAACAACCCCATGCAACACTACAGGCTTGGGGAGGAGTCGCTGCCCATCAGAAGAGGACCTGAGGCTGTTGGTTGACAGCCACTTGAACATGAGCCAGCAGTGTGCTCAGCTGGCCAAGAAAGCCAAGAGCACCCTTGGCCTGTATCAGAAATAGTGTGGCCAGCAGGACTAGGGAAGAGATTGTCCCCCTCTACTTGGTGCTGGTGAGACCACACCTTGAATGCTATGTTCTGTTTTGGGCCCTTCACTACAAGAAAAACATTGAGGTGCTGGAGCATGTTCAAAGAAGGGCAACAAAGCTGGTGAAGGGTCTAGAGAACAAGTCACTCTCAACCTGAAAGGAGGTTGTAGTGAGGTGGGGGTTGGTCTCTTCTCCCAAGTAATAAGTGCCAGAACAAGAGGAAACAGCTTCAAGTTGTGCTAGGGGAGGTTTAAGATGGATATTGGAAAAATATTCTTCACTGAAAGTTATTAAGCACTTGAACAGGTTGCTCATGGAAGTGGTTCAGTCATCATCCCTGGAGGTAATTAAAACACATGTAGATGTGGTGCTGAGGGACATGGCTTAGTGATGGACTTGGCAGTGTTAGGTTTATGATTGGACGCAACGAGCTTAAAGGTGTTTTCTAACCTAAATAATTCCATGATTCAGTGATTCTTCTGTGCCTTTCCAGCCTGTATGAGGACCCAGGCAGAGGCAGGGAACTGCAGCCATTTCTTATGCTCATGCTTTAGACTGGGACGTTTCCAGGTTTCTGCACTCAGTAACCTGAAGTGTTGACAAGTGTCTCACCAGTTAAATGACTACTACTTTTCATTGTTGTGTAGTGAGGGGAGAAAGTTTTCCACACATCACTTCTGAATTGCTTTAGGCATTTTCTGAACAGTAAGAGTTAGCTTTATTTTCAAAAGTCTGCTAAAGAGTAGTCTTCATCCTTGTTAGGGGTTCTAGGAGGATCAAAGCACAAAATCAACACAATGTTTATAACCAAGTTGGGAGAAGAAAAATAAAATTAGGAAAGAAAGCCAGCTAGGATAAGCTACATCTTCTCATATTTGCCTGGAATGCACATGTAATAGCTCTGTGGGACAAGCTCAGAAAAATCAATATCCCAAATGAAATATCATTGGAATCCTCTTCTCATTTCATCTGTGGTCTCAGTGAGGAGAAGTAATGTATCCATGAATAATGTTTAGCTTCAATCTTTTCACAGTCGTTCCAAACAGATGAGCAATTTTTGAAAAGCAACTGTTGAAGATGCACTTTTGCCTCTTCATCAAAAACGTATAAAAATGAAATATATTGCAGTATTTATTGCAATGTATTGCAAACCTTCATGGTGATCCAATACAAACGCTTCTTCTTCTCTGTGGCACCGACCTTCAAAAGTGATGATGTGAAAAGCTCTAGATTTTATGACAGTTTAACTCAGAATACATTATAGCTTCTATATTAATATGTATTTGAATCTCTGCAGTAAACTTTGATTATGAAAAGAAACTCTGTACCTTGTATTCCACTATAAAGTTTAGATATGAAAAGAAAGATATTCATGGAGGTATAAGCAGGATTTAACAGTATTGGTGTGAAATGAAGTTCCCTTTTTATCTTTCCTTACCACACAAATAGTTCTTTCTGAGTGTTCCATGAATTTCGCACTTGTTAAGTGAATCTCATTATCAACAATGTAAAGGGCACCAATACATAAACCTGCATGATACAACTCTGTGTAGATACACTGATGTGACAGATGTACCTGATGTGACAAAGACCCAACAAAGACCAGGGTTTGCCAAAAACCCAAAAAAGTTCAAGTCCTTCCAGCCATTAAAATCTGATTACTTTGTTTCAGTCTCTTACCTTTCTCACATGCTTGCCACCAGCTAATTAGAATTGTCCACAGTTCAGACTTGATCAGGGTATAAGTGGGATCCCACTGGAAAGCTGATTCAAGCAAGTCCTCCTCAGAGCAGCACATCTGCGGTCATGGACTCTTCCCTTGGTCCAGGATGTGGCCCAAGAAGACTTCCAAGGATTGAGTGAGTTCTCACCCCCCAGCTTAGGTGAGTGAATACTTCTGGATATGTCTTTAAGTGAGCCCTCACCCCTTTTGGGTGAGTGATCCTGTTTTTGGGCACCCTTGGGTGAGAGGTTTTCCCTTTTGTGAATGAGCGTGTGCATGTTTTGGGTCATCTTTCTAGAAATGAACATTTGTGAAACTTAGCCATTAGTTGTGTGGTATTATATTCCAACCTAACATCCAAACTCGTCATTTACTTTGGTTCATAGGAGTTCTGGGTAATTTCTGGCTGTAATAAATCTACATTTTTTGGCAGCTACTGCTGTCTTGTTTTGTGGGTGCCTCCATGACAAGTGGTCACTTTAATAGTCAAGTTTGCAAGCAGGATTCCAAGAGGTGCATCAGCAACAGCTCTAAGATGGAAGCTACCTGTAGATGTAGCAAACTTTGTGATCCAGCCCTGTCAAATCGAGCAAAGCAAAAACCCTAACACTGCTCACTGAAGGATATTGTCCCAACAGTAAAAGCTCATGAAAGCTACAGAAGTGATTTCTCTGCATAGTCCCCAATGGCTTATGGCACACTCACTCCTTGGAGGTGTGATCACTGACTTTGTGATACTTCAGTTCTGCTCCAGGCCCATAGTTGTGCTAAGTGAGAAAAGACCGTCCAAATCTACAACCTCCATCATAGACACAACCAAGACAGTACGTCTAAAAAGCAAGTGGAGAGAGGGAGTGAGTGAGACCTGCAAGCAAGATACTCACTATTCACCCAGGAATGTTTTGATGAAAGAAAAGCTTTGTATTTAGGGGCACTAGAGGTTTCCCCAGTCCATGTAACTCCACAGAATCACAGAATAGTAGGTATTGGAAGGGACCTCTGGAAAACACTAGTCCAATCCCTCCTGCCAAAGTAGGTTTTCCTATAATATGTTGCACAGGAAAATGTCTAGGTGGGTTTTGAAAGTCTCCAGAGAAGGAGACTCCACAAACTCTCTGGGAAGCCTGTTCCAGGGCTCCATCAATCCTCAAAGGAAAAGTTTTGCCATATGTTTAAGTGGAACTGCCTCTGCTCCAGTTTGTGTCTCTTAACCCTTGTCCTACCACTGGGCATCACTGAAAAGAGAATGGCCCCATCAACTTGACACTCAACTTCTAGATATTTATAAGCCTTAGCAAGATCTCCTCTCACTCTTCTCTTCTTCAGGCTAAACAGACTCGGATATCTCAGCCTTTCCTTGTCACGGAGATGCTCCAGTCCTTTTGGACTCTCTCCAGGAGTTCCCTGTCTCTCTTGAACTGGGGATCCCAGAACTGGGCACAGGACCCCAGATCTGGCCTCACTAGAGCAGAGTAGTTAGGGAGGAGAACCTGCTGGTCACAATCTTCTTAATGCACCCCAGGATACCATGGGCCTTCTTGGCTACAAGAGCACACTGCTGGCTCATGGTTACCTTTTCCACCAGGACTCGCAGGTTCTTCTCAGCAGAGCTGCTCTCCAGCAGGTCAGTTCGTAACCTGTAGTGGTTCATGGGGTTATTCCTCCCCAGGTGCAGGACTCTACATTTGTCCTTGCTGAACTTCCTTAGGTTCCCCTCTGCCCAACTCTCCAGCCTGTACAGGTCTCACTGAACGGCAGCACAGCCTTCTGGCGTCTCAGCCACTCCTCCCAGTTTTGTATCATCAGCAGACTTGCTGAGGATACACTCCATCCCTTAATCTAGGTCACTGATGAAGATGTTGAACAAGACTGGACTCAGTACAGACCCCTGGGAAAAAACGGTAGCTGCTGGCTTCCAACCAGACTCTGTGCCATTCATCACAATCCTCTGAGCTCTGTCATTCATCCAGTTCTCAATCTACCTCACTGTCCAATCATCTAACCCACACTTACCAAACTTACCTATGAGGATGTTATGCAAGACAGTGTCAAAAGGAATTGTGTGATCACCTCCTGCCTGGCCTGTGATTAGCTCAGGCATTAATTGCAAAGGCAAGGATGGCTCATGATGGAGGGTGTACCATCTGAGGAGCGAAGCAGCCATGTCCTACCTAAGACAGCTCCTGCTCTTCTTTGCCTTATTCCTGTATGGAGGTCACAGGGCACTCATTTCACCACCTCCTTGTTCAGATACATGATCCCTCAGAGGATGTGCATTGCTCACTGATTTAGTGCTGTGGACTTTATGTAGCTCACTGGTGGAAACAGTGAACAGCAATGTAAATACACAGCAAGTCTGGGTAGGAGATTGGATATCTATAGGAGGCGAGGTCTGTAATTTGGATCATACTGGGTTTTGTCTCAAGCAGATGAGTCAGAAGCAACATTTGCTGCTTATACGTGGCACAGTAACAGATGCAAAGGAGCATGGGATAATTGTAAGTCCCAACATCATATCATGGAAGATGTGTTATGTAGACTGCAAAAGAACCTGGAGACTTCTGTGATGCAGATGTGACTATAGA
>NW_008587389.1:0-71117 GCF_000691845.1 Merops nubicus | reverse complement strand
TGTCAATTTAGAAATATTATCTGTGACTCTGGGCTAGTCTTCTGTAATGGATGGCCTTACCTGGACCCCTTCCCTTTTACAGATGGCTTTCTGCACATCCCATTTCTTTGACATAATAAATGTTGATCTGCCTTTATCAGTTGTGTCTACTGCAATAAATTGAAATTTTCATATTATCCTCCTGTCTGGAACCAGTTCTGATGTTTCTGTTGTACAGTCACTTTGGGGACATTTCTACGTGCTGTTGCAGTATTTTCAACATGGACATAAGTTCAGCTTGTGCTTAAAACATCCAGCTGGGAGTAGCACAGTTATGGGCAGCATGGTGTTGAGACCAAGCAAATCAGCTTGGAATAGATTATCTCCCACTCACTGCTGTCTAATTTTTTAAAAACACAGGTGAGCTTACCCGCATCTCTTTACATGTGATCATTAGGTATGCCTCCAAGTTCAAGTACTCTTAGTCTTTAGAGAGAGAGACTGTTTCAAAAAAACAAAACAAAACAAAAAAAAAAGTCAGCTCAGTTCTTTGGCATCGAATGTGTCTCTTAATCAGAAATTATTAGGAGGGATGAAGGTCAAGATGAAATAATCATGAAATAAAGCACCTTATGCACACTTTAGCATATACAAAGCATGCAAGTTTATCAACAAAGCCAGCCCCTGTGAGAAGGCATAAATAAAACATACACAGTGTCTTTTTCAGTTCAGGTTCAGTAGAAACTTAAACAGTATGTAGGTCTGATTAATACTTTCTGCAAAGAAGGTATGCATGTGATGCTTTGTGTATAACACAATCCAATGAAAAGACATAATAAGAGTCTTATGTCTTTCAAACCTGCCTCCTTACCCCAGTGGGATTCTGATATCTAGGCTATGGAACAAGGACAAGATCAAAATAAAAGCACTTTGGTGCCTAAGACTCAAGAGAAGCGAAATTTAAGTTTCCCAGTCCAAAAGCAAACATCCACACCACTTTTATTTAACTCATCAAATATCTGACCATTTCCCTGACCTCTCAGACAAGACCACATATACAACTTATTACACACTTAATGGAAGTTACGTCCTCCCAGCTGAGACATAACAATAGCTCCTTTTCTATTACAATAAACCCTGAAAAGTTTTCAAGAGAACTTCATTAGTCTGTAGAATAGAAGACCATGTTGTCAGCTACTCTCTGTTGAGGAGACAGTTATTTCCAGCTGAAGAAGGCAGTAAGCTCTTACACTGAGGTTCCTAACAATCTGTTTTTCATGTGCCCAGACATACCACACTCTTGCCTGGATTAAGCTGAATTCAGTAGCTTGGTGTTTTCTTGTGTCTGACTTGTGTACATTTGTAAAATACTGAGAGAAATAATATTAAATTTGCCATCTGGAACAGTGTGGAGCTCACATAAATGCTGTTGAGGTTTAAGACAAGCCAAGCTTAACAGGAGTTGTTAAAAAAAAATAAATTAAAAGTTACTGTAGCTTTCATATTTGAGAGGAGGAAGGTCTTGTTCATCCTCTCTTTTTGTTATCTGTTTATGTAATAAAGTCTCTTAGGAAAGAGAGAGCAGCTTGTGGTTAGATCAGAGCCCAGTCACTTGGCACGTTCAGACACCAACAGTAGTTCAGGCTCAGTAATTCCTAACAGTAATAGGTCATCATTCCTCCAGTGCTGCTTCTCCATGGCTAGTTCTACACTGCCTGTGGTAGCAATAGTTGCCTACACACAGTAACTCTTGGTTGGGTTTGTATTACGAAGTGTACCAAAGGCTTGTTCTGCAGCAGAGAACACACCCTCATGACAGTCTCAGTGCCTTGCCCTCTCCTGAAACATATGCCATTCCCAGCATGTGCCAGATCTATGGGAGTGCTGTAACCAGCCCAGTAGGCTCAAGGCTGAGCTGAGAAGCTGCTGCCACCATTCACACTAAGCCTTGCCAGGCTTGTGACCAGCAGCCTCCCCTTAGGGTCAGTCTGCTGGCCTCACGGTGGAAGAAACTTTCATGCAAGGGTCTTGAATACTGAGATGGATGTTGCAATTTATATTTCAAAGTATTAAGGAAAATCATTTATTAATACATTTCTTTAATGCCAGAAAAAAACCTTTCGTTGATGCATAAAGCTGAACAGTAGGAAATGGGTAAGCACATACCATCTACTGCAGAAAAAGTCTCCAAAAGTAGATTAAAACACATTTTAGAGGACCTTAGAGTTTATAGCATAGTGAAGCAAACCTTGCTCTACAGTCTGAAATAATTGTAGAGTACTGTGGCTCAAGATTTAGGCAAATGAAGATGAAAGAGGATGGCACCTGTCAAGGAGCCACTGGTTTCAGAATTCCTGGGGAAATTGTTTAAGGGAGAAAGGTCTGAAACTACAGGGGTAGTCATGTATTTTCGGGACTTGGAACAACAACGTGTTCATTAACCTTTGGCAGTGAAACTGTAAACAGTAAAACTGTAAGTAGGGGGCAGGCACCCTGTCACTGTGCCTGAGGCAGCCAAGTGGGTGATGGAGTACAGGCTACACCACTCCCCAGAGGGAAACAAGGCCTGGGAACATTTCTCTTTCTGCAGGCATGGCATTTAGCCAAAGGCTGGGGAGTCTTGATGCAGATGGAAACAGCTGGGAAAGAACTAGCAGAGACAACATGAGCCAGACTTTCCTAGATGACACAGAGAAAAGACAGAAAAGATGATTCAAGATTATTATGGAGGCTAAAGAGAAGAACCCCTGCAGTAAACAAACAAACAAAAAGAACAACAAAGGGAAGCCGGGAGGACCAGAAATGCAGGTGGAAAGTGCTTATGGTTAAAAATTCTCAGAGGCTCACAGGGAGGAAAAAAAAAAAAAAAAAAAAAAAAAGATATGAAAGGCGACAAATATGTGTACCCAGGGAGAAAATCATATCTGTTAGAACCAAAGGGTCAGTGGAGTGCAACAGGACCAGTGGCAAAGAGCTTACAGGAAGAGCACAGGACTGCTGGGTGGAAAACAGGGAGTAAACAGCCTTATCTCAGAAGAGCTTTGGG
The DNA here is from genome assembly GCF_000691845.1 of Merops nubicus. Lineage (NCBI taxonomy): Eukaryota > Metazoa > Chordata > Aves > Coraciiformes > Meropidae > Merops > Merops nubicus. Next base: position 68,092 of record NW_008587389.1, on the reverse strand, counting down.
CCAAGGAGGGGTAGGCAGGGTTTGCAGAAACTGAGAAAGCTCCTGAGTGGACTGAATTGAGTCCTGCAGAAAGGACCTGCTTACAAGCATGCAGGGAGCAATTTCCTAACAGCATTACCCTTGCTAGCTTTTTCTAGGCAAGCTTTCCTGTTTTTAAACTCTCTTTGATGTTTATTGTGGAGTTTTCTAGAAGAAACAGGCATCAGCAAAACAGCTGACAGGGCCATGAGGGTGCTAATAAGCCTTAATTGCCCTTACCAGGTTTCACATGGGGCTATGACCCACACCTGCCTATGGGCCCTGTGCCTTCTATTTAAGTCAGACCTGGGAGCTCAATCCTCTCTTGAGCTATGTTGTAAATGTTTTTTCTGGCTGGATCTATTTTCTGTTGTCCCAGCCTAATGCCTGTGTTTTCTGGATGTAATCTGTGCTCGTACTGTAGGTAGCATTGTGTCTAGGCCTGTATAGAGGTCTAATTGCAGTGGCTGGCTTTGCCAATGTGGTCAGCACACCACTAGTAGTTGCTTATGGCCCCTGTGTGCATGTTCAAATGGAAGCAGAGAAAGCTATGCTAGTCTGAAGACAGAACATATGAGTGGGACCCATGCAGCTGTGCTGGCCCTCCAAGGACAAAATCTGCAATATCTAGCTGGCCTCTACACTTTCTAGAATGTGTTGCAGAAGACACTGAAGAGCTCTGGAAAAGAAGGCGTGATACATAATGGTTAGTGCACACAGGGGTGAGAGAGGTGACTTTTATAGTAGCCTTGATGACTACATGGCAGAAAGCTTATTTAAAAATAAAGCAAAAAAAAAAAACTTTTATCCTAAGTTTCACATAGAGGCTTAAAGTCTGAGAGCACTGAGAGAAGAAAAGAGATGTGCAGCTGCCCGTGAGGCTGAATAGTACCATACAATTTCAGTAACAGGAGTGCAATAGTAGAGTTAGTGAGTCAGAAAAAGCACGGTATGCTGACAGTCAAAGTCAGCTCACTGTGGTTTGAAAGCTGCCACCCCTCCAGCTGCTCTAATGCTGGGAAGGTGGGATGCAAGCAGGAGCAGTGGGATGCAAGTTATAGTTGGGAAGATTCATACTTGTTGGTGGTGTGACTTCAGCTTAGGCAAGGCTGGAACTGTACAACACCTGAAAAAAAAACCAACAGGATTCCAGAGTAGTGTCTGGTTTTCTGCAGGCATATCTGCCAGCTAGCTTGTCATGCCTGCCCTTGCAAGTGTGTCTGGCTGAACAGCCTGTGACACCGCATCGCTGTCCTGGGTTTACCTCTTGTATGGGTAAAGGCAGGAAGAGGGAAGGTTTTCTGGAAGTGTTCCTCCTCCAGGAGCTCAGCTGCTGCAGTGTTTGCTCCCCATGCAGAGCTCTCTTGGTGTTAGCTCTATGCTTTTCTACTTTGCTCTCTTGCCAGCATGAATATTCACACTTGCTGCAGCTCACCTGAGCAGCCGTGGCAGCCTGCGCTTAATGGAGCAACAGGGGAACTTTCAGTGCTGCTTTGTGACTGCTGCTAACAGCAGTTCAGGGTCCTTTCCCTGACTTTCTTTGCCTACATCACAGAGGGGAAAAATATTTCGAATTAATACAAGGTAAACGCTTTCATAAACTCTCATTAAACATGCAGTGTCTCTCTTCTAATTAAATATTAGACCATGATGAGTGCGTAATGATGACTGTGGCAATTTGCCCAGTCAGAATGCAGCTTTATTGTCACAAGTGTTTCTGTTCTTAAACTTAAATACATGTGAGGTATGTTGTCATGTTCCACCACCTGGTCAAGATTAATTGACTCTGGAGAATAGTGATGTGCACATGAAGTTGAAGGGTAGTGTCATTGCTAACAGACTGATCCAAATAGTAGCAACTTGCACTGCAGTTTATACTCATTGCTTTCCATATCTTGGTTTTTCTTAACTTCTCCTTGAGGGTTTTGGTAGTTCTGCTTCATCCAGTTTACCTGTTCTTGAAGTGAAACAAGCAGCTGCAATTCTGCTGGTCTTGGTGTTCATCTGTCCTTGTCCCTGTCTCCAGAGGACCCATTAAGAGCTAATAACTTTTTCCTGACTATGCACTTGGTAAAACAACAGAGAGACAGCTTGGGATGTCTGGAAGCAGAGTCCTGCTGGGTACAGCTGCTGTGCTCTCTTCTCCTGGCAGCTACCTGGCTTGGACAGGCAGACTATCAGCTACTGAGAGCTGCCACCTTGCTCCTACTGGTAGCACTCCACCCTGGGCCCAGTTATTGCCACTAATATCTCCAACTCTGACTTTTATGGTGTAGCATTTTTAGGGCAAAATTATGACTATTGTAGCACACGTCCACGTGATACGGTTTTAGTGAATCTTTTGAAGGAATTCTTTCCAGTTTCTAGGTTTGAATGCTTTAGGAATTTACAACTGGAAAACAAGCTTCAGGTGACAATATCCTGAAATGTAGCACAACCTCATGCACTTCTAGAGATTACTCTTGTGTCTTGAGTCTATCTGTAATGTTCAGGTAATCTCTGTAAGAATGTCCATAATCCTTTAATCCTATATCCCAAAAGAATCCTATTAAGCATAATGGAAAGTTTGAAAAGAGCACAGCAGGAAAATATTAAGCAAGCATTCTGAATTATTATTAATATTAGTTAATCTCACTTATGCACAACTTGCCCTTCTTGCTTGAATCTGTCACATTTGTAAACATAGCCTATGTAGAGTTTAGTCAATTTTAATTGAAAGCCAAAGACAGTAAAGTAGATTTCATACATTTTTAAAGATGTTCCTTAAGGAAATTGATTTTGTTTAATGACCTTTTTTTTTATTTCTTATGATAATGATGCAAACATGAATCTCTGGTTTAGAAAAAGCCATTGTATGAGGTGGACTGAAAGAATAGTATGTCATCAAAATGACTTATTTTCAGAAATTGGTTGGCAATTTGTCAGAATGAGAGATTTAACTAACTGCAGCCAAATTCTAAAATAACTATGTAAATGGAATAATTTCAATCTCTTTGGAAGACAAGTAAAGCAAACTTCAGGGCATGTTACAAGGATCTGATGTCCTTCCAGTCACCTAAAATAAATTGCCTGTAGTCTCAATGGTAAAATCATGTAAATCAGCTTGGTCTGTACAGCAATGCACAGTTACCTTTCGCCAAGTGAAGTGGTGCACTTCTGCCACTGATGCATGGCTGATTGACTAAAGCCAGGCTTTAAAGCAAGGGGGAAGATTAGGATCAGTTGTGACAACAGTTACTTACTTTGACTCTGAAAATAAGTTAAAATAATTTTTAGGACTATGGATAGTTGATCACATGTACTGTCCAGCTGTCCTCGGATAGAGGGCCTTCAGACTGACCTAGACTTTCCTGCAATGTCTTCCTCTCTGCTGGTATGACACAGAGATGACTACTCCCTGGTGCTGTTTGAAAGACTACGCTGAAGACTAGTCCAAAGTGAGATTATTCTGTAAGAACAGTTTGGGGCTGTTCAGAGAGAAAGAAAATTCTTGCTATCAGATTCGTGACCTTGGAATATGGGAAATAACAGCTGCGTGTGTGCATCAGGTGAAAGACAGCAGATATTTGATTGGTATTTGAGGAAGGAGAAAATGGACTTTCTTATTCTTATTATGGATGCTTTAATGAATATTTATAAAGAACAATTTTTCTTAAAGGTAAAGCAAATAAAAACAGGATGATGATAAATTTGCAGCCTATAAAACATCGTAATTCATAAAACGTCATTCTTACCTGAGCATTAGACTATGCAACAAAATCACAAATGTGTCCATGTGGGCCATAGCATAGCACCCATGAAAGGGGGGATTAGGAGTCAGTGATCTCCAAACCCACTATTATCACATGTCTGTCTGCCATCAGGGCTGGCTTCAGGATCTGACAATGGTCTTGCATTTCCATGCATTGGTCTCTTTGATGCATGTACCAAATGTCTTTACATAAAATGAAAGTTTCATGCTGAGACTTGCACATTGATATTTCCACTGATTAACACACTTTGAGGATTTTTCAGTTCTTAAAAGGAGAGTTGAAAGAAGGGAAAAACAAACAATGTGCCCCTGCCTGTTGGAGAGCAAGATGAACTAGAAATAACAGGACAGTAAATGATAGTGTCTTCCAGCTGCTGTTCTGTCATGCGGTTGCAGCTTGAGCTGGTAGAATAGGCACCTGGCCTGAGACTCTGGACTAGAATTACTCTCTATGAGAAACAGCTTCTCAACCACACGGACTGGGAGAGGCTTTGGGACTTGAATTTGAAATAGTAATTTCATGGTTTTCCTTGTATACTGGGTGTGGCTGAGATGTGGTTAATTTTCTTTAGAGCAGTTCATTTGCTGCTGTGTTTCAGGCTTGTGACCAAGCCAATGTTGATAATGCAGTTCTAGGTATTGCTCCATGTTCTTTGCACATTATCAAAGGCCTCTCTGCTGTTCACTCTGCCGCTCCCAGTGAAGAGACTGGAAGTGAGCAAGAGACTGGGAGGGGACACAACCAGGCAGATGGCCCAAGCTGACCAAATAGCTGTACCATGATGTGTCATGTCATGCTCAGCAATAATGTGAAGAGGAGGGGAGTTCAGGGAAGTTAACATCTTTTGTGTGGAGACTGGCTGGACATCTGTCTGGCCATGGGAGGTGATGAGTGCCTTTGCATCTCTCATTTTATTTTCTTTATGTCTTCTTTCACTTCTCTTTTGCTTATTAAACTATTTTTAACTTGACCCATGAGGTTTTTTTTCCTTACTCTTCCTTTTTTTCTTCCCCTGTCCAACTGGTGGTGGGGGAAGGAATGAATTTAGGACCAGTGAGGTGCTTAACTGCTTACTGTGGTTAAACCTCTACAACTTACCTTGTTTCCTATGTCTTGTTGATTCTTCATAAACATGTTTTGTCCCTTTATTTTTAAATCAATGCCTTAATCTAGCTAGAGGTGAGGGTTATTACAAAATACCTAAAAATAAACTTATCGGCATGCCAATGACAGTTTGAAATGGATGACAACACTTCAGCCCTACAGCCCAAATATTTTTCTGCAGGTCACCCAAGGAGTATAAAGTATAATTTTGCTGTAGTGCATAGGCTGATGTAGGAACTGGACATTTAAGGGATCAATAAAGGTGAAGCATCTTATTGTGACTGCTACAGCTCTGGTCAGGTCCTGGAAATCAGGGAACACTCAGCACCTGGATCAGCTTGTAATTGCTGAGCTTTTTTTAAATCTAGAACTGAGTGGCTGACACTAGGCATAGCACATTGTGGTGTAGTTAATAATGGCTTTCCTAAGTACTTACTGGACTTTCCTAATCTGATGCTGGTACTACAAAGTATCCTCAGTTTTTCAGTGACACCCTAAGGGACAGCAGATTTTGAAAAGGGTATGTTTCCTTTAACTATAAAAGAATAGCATGTTATAAATCTCTGCATAACCTCATCTTTACTCTGAATAGGATTTTTGAGTGGTCCAGTGCTCTCAGTATCAACATATGAGGGTCACAATTCTGCTGTGGTTCTCTGTAAGAGTGAAAAACATTGTGTGGCTTATGTGCTGTAACCCCTACAGGAATCAATGCAAAGCTTGTCTGTTCAGCATGAAGTCATGCAGAACTTAAAAACTTCCCAGGAGTACGTGGAGGGTTTGCTTCTGTTAAAAATCCTATAAAACTTCTCACTTCTGCCAGGGTTATAAAATGTGTTGAAGTCTTGTGGGGTATGAGGCTCTAGCTGTGGTAGATCGTATTGGAGACCTCATTAGTCCTTTTCTCACCCATCTGTTAATCAGAACAGCTACATCCTGATCACTGCTTCCATTTCTGGGCTTACTGGTACCCACAAACTGTAACATCTTGGTTTAAAAAAAAATCCAAATAAGACTGGATCAGCTGTTTACAAATTTCACTGTAATCTTCTGAAGTATTCAAAGGCATTAGTCTGAGTTGCTATTTAATAAAAACCATTCTTTAGTCAAATCTGAACAAGGGCACTGCAAATAAACAACAAAAGAATTCTTCAGTCATGAAGATGATCAGCTATATTGTGCTGCCCCATGCAGAAACAGTTAAGACAAATGGTGGAGCTTGCTACTAATTAAACATAATACATATTATACATTCCAGACTCTCTATGTAGGTGAAAGCCTTTGAAAATCACTTTCAGAAGCCAGAGCTGCTGTTCCCAAAAACAGCCTGAGTAACTTCAGTGGGTTGTTAACTAGATTTAAGCCTAGATTCCTATTAAATAGTAAGAGGAAGGGGTTTCTGATCTCTTTATTCTTATTCATGTGCTGTTTATAAATTTATAATGGAAATAGAGGAGGTCAGCTATTATATTGCTGTATGATGACACTAACCAAATAAAATAGCTAGAGACTGGCAATTAGTATGTAAGAACAGTTATTGGAGAAACAATTTGATATAAAGCATGCTATGGCAAATCCCTGGTTCTAAACATCTTGCTTAATTGCTTTGTCTCAAGTATTGAAAATTCTGTTGGTGTTATTTCTGAGGAAAAAAAAAAAATGATAAACTGGATTTATACAGAAAGATTTCACTAAAACTGCCTTTTTCAGATATGCACATATGTTCCTCATGAAGATTTGTTTCTAATTGTGTGAATGAATAGCAGAAAGGATTGTACCTAATTATTCCATCTTCAAGGTGATTCTTGTAGCTCAAGAAAAAGTACAGAGTAGTTTAAAATAACAGGCCCCTTTTTCATGAAAAACAGAAAGCTCAAATTCTGATGTTTTCGAAAGTATATTTTTGTATGTGTAAAATAGATTATTTCTACATGGGAGGAAAAAAAAGAGAGAGCACCCAGTACTGTTTTGATCAGCTATAGCTGGTGTGGTTTGCTTTATTTTTTCTTTGAAGTGTTTGCAATATGCTTTAGTCATGTTGAAGTATTGCAGTTTTGACTTCTTTCGATTTCTTATTTCATTGTAGCATCTTATTTTAAAGCCCAGATTCTACAGAGTAACAAGATTAGTCTTCTGCACTACAAGAGTGAGCTAAGAATGATTGAAGACAATCTTGGGATAGTTTGAAAGTGCTTTCTAGTTATGTATTGGACAGCATTGCAAGTTAGAAGTATTTCTCCATAAGAGTAGGGCTACAGCAACATGACATTCCTTCAGAGTTAGTGCAGGTGTCTCCACAGACTACAGCACTGTCTTGTGTTGACTGATTTATTCACAGCTTTGAACACACTTCATCTGAACTTGCTGATGCCTCTTTTTATGTTCTGGTGCAAACTAATCATTAATGCTCAAAGGAGCGACGGGCAAAGACACCTGCATTTGTGGGCAGGTTAATCCTGGAAGTGGATGCAAATAGCAGCCTTAGGGTGGTGTGGAATGTAGCTGTGCTCAACGTTTTTGCTACCTGCAGTGGCAGTGTGACCTCTGTATGCACGGAAGTCATCAGGCACTTGCCACTACCTGCACCATGTGTGATGCCCATACATCACTGGCTGTTGCTATACCCAAAGCCCTGTTGATTGAGGTTAGGGGCTTACAGGTTGTATGAGACACTGCCTCACTATGTTAGTGGCAGAGCAGTGGGAGCTTCACAGAGGGAACTTAATATACTATTAATTTGATGGTATTTTCCTTCAAGTTACTCAATTTGATTGTTGATCAGCACAGCTGGATCTAAGACTAGTTTTTTGCCAGGTTCTTGGTAAAAACAGCTTTTGTGTTGTGAGGACTCTTGAAGAGTCATCCATCACAAGCTTTCAGCAGCTTACTTGGGAGGTGATGGGTATGAGATAGCGTTCAATCTTTTTGTATTCTGTAAACCTAGTTCTCCTATTCCCCTTGCTGGGGTGCGCTGGGCTGAATGAGGTTTGTGCCCATGTCACTCCTATGTAATTAGAATTAAAATCTTTGAGAACTTTGGCTGATGCACACTGAAGTGAGGCTACTGCACCTTCTATCTGAAATGTTCTGGTACAGTGGACATGCATAGAATTTCCTCCTAAGTGTAGTTATGCATAATGTCATTCGTGCTGTTTACAGAACATAGCATGGGGTGATAGTTATTGCTTTTGAGAAGTGTGCAATCTTTTCCGAAGTCATTTTTTTAATATGATTCATGTGGAAAATTGGCATTTGCAGACTTTGTAGCTAGACTTCCTATCCCTAGGAGTCCTTCATTTGGTTGTATTTTAAATATATATATTTTTAGACAGTAATGGGGAAAGACAGTGAAGGGAAAATAAATAGAAACAAGTTTTTCTGAGAGTTAACAGTGAATCCATGGAATAGTTTGGGTTTTTTTCTTTATCTGAATCATTGTGGGTTTACAATGACTACAATACTTTGGCTGGTTCTATTTAGCACAGAAGGGAGTTCTACACTTGCATTGTCTTTAACGTCTCCTGTGACACTACTGAACAATCTGATCATCCTCACACTAATGTTTTACTATCACTCATCTCTTGTCTGGTTTGCCTTTCATCTTTCTGTGCCCAGAAAAGTCAATGGGCAAGATACTGAAGTACACAGAAATCTTCTAGTGAATATCTAGGACCTGTAAGTTTTCTTTGTGGCCAAATCTGTGAGCACTCTTCTGATGCTAATTCTGAGATGGAATCAGAATATTCTCATATGAATCTGTCTCAGAAAATGGAAACTAACAATTTTTCCTGATATTCCAATACACCTATGCATTCTTCAGAACAAAAACATTTTCTTCAACAGAATCCAATACTTCACAAAAACTTCCATCCCAAAATCCATCCATGTTTCATTCTTCTAACTAATCCCTGTCATTTTATCTAATATGAGGTGTATAGTATTTGACTAAAGCAACCTAAAAACACTTGGAAACTTGTCTAATAAGATTCAAAATGAGACCATAGCAAGGAGAATCATAAAAAAAGTCTAGTTTGGAGGACACCTACAGAGATTGTGCAGTCCAGCCCTTTCTTAAAAGCAGGGTCTTAGATTGTTTAATCCAGAGCCCCATCAAGCTGTGTCCTAGATATTTTCAGTGAGGGGACAGCCTGTTCCCACCTATAACTGTTCAGTGAAAAGTTTTTTTCCAGAACTGCCTTTGAGGCAAATTATAATACTGGCTTCCAAAAATTTGGAAGTAAGCTGATTTTACACACTCATAGACTTCATTTATTCACATTGCTAGATATCAAACAAAACAAAACAAATGAAAATCACTAACATGCATGTTGTAAATGTTATAGCCAAGATAATTTGTGTTACAGAGAGGACAAAGGATGTCAGCTGTCCAGTCTCAACTCATTGCTGTGGTTCTTGATTCATATAAAACTTTTTTTTTTTGAACCAAACTCTCCTATTTTTATAAAGCAGTTGTTAGAGGATAATCTTTGCTAAAGGATCTTGCTTGCCCGGGCCTCATTGGGCAATGAGGAGTAACCTTGTCTGATATTTTTAAATTGGAATGTTTAGGAATATGTCTGTCTGAAGCCTAGCAGGAAAAGGAGTGGTATGTGGGAACCTGCAGCCTTGTTGCTGTCCTCTTGCAATTATGATTATGATGCAGTATCTTCTGCTGGGATCTTACCAGAATACAGATCTTCTGGTCTTCATATTAACTAACATTTCTCACTCTTACTCCTGAGAGCAATGTCTTAGGAATGGTATTTTCTTTATTAAATAAGGCTATTCTTTTAACCCTTGTCATGCCATTTCTTCTGGTGCCTGAAAACATACATGCACTGTCATTCATATTTCATTTGTACAAACCTTTATTTCTATTACAAATCTCTACAATTCAACTTCCCCCAAGAATGTGCCATGAGCATATTACATGCTCGTGTTTCTTTCACTCGTGCATGTATACATTAATAGCAGAAGGCAGCAGTGCCACTCTTACTCATTTGGAACTGTCCACAAACCTCTAGAAAAAAAATATTCAAATATCCTTGCTTCTGTTAGAGGAAATCAATTAAACATGACTTGAGGGAAAAGTATTCTAACCCATACCTGCAATTACTGTCAATTTGTAGAAGACATTTTCTCTCCATTAAGCTATTTCTAATATAAGAAGCTATGGAGAGTTAGTCATGTTAAGATATTTTTATTTATGTTCCTTAATCCTGTAGTGCTATGAAATTGCTGCCTTTTTTTTTTTTTTACTTTGACATATAACTCCTTTCAAAATTTGCCTAAGCAGAGTAATTATTTCTAAATCCTCTTCTAACAATTGATTAGAATAGGTTCTGAGGATAAAACAATGTTTTTAATTAGTTTGAACATTAGTTTGAATCCATAATGTTTGAAAATAGGAAGTGCTACTTGCTGTTATTAAACCAAGGAACCTTTCATCAAAAATGTCATTGGCTCAAAGTGTAGGAGGTAGGTTGCTGCTTGCCTTCTTTTGAAGAACAGACTACACAAGAGGACTATGTTTTTATGACTCTCCTCAAAGTACTCTGTGGCCTTTCAACACAGCTAAATAAAAGATAATAAAATATCTGTCATACTGGGAAACAGGACTTGCTAACAGTGTTTTCTATAAAAAGAAAATAATAAACAAGCCAATTGCATTAATCTACTTAAATACGACACTAAATAAAATCTTTTTTTAGGTACTTCATACAAAGGACCATGTTATGCTGGAAATTATTCTCACCTAGCTCAACATTCCACAGAAGCCAGTGAGTGTCTGTTGAATAAGTACTTGAATGTGTAGGCTGGGGTATTCTGAATTGAAGTGTAAAGACACTTCAGATCTAACAGTAGTTAGTGGACTGGCTGGCTTTTAGATACCTTCATTGGTGAAGGAGGAAACTCTGGAGGCATGACTGCTTCTCTAATAAATCATCTCTATTCTGTGTGTCATCTCTATTCTGTAACTGCCTTGTGCAAATTCCAGCTGTAAAATACCTGCTTACACAGCTTGGTCAGCTTTATATACATGCTGAAGCATTTCCCCTTGCTTCCACAGTTTCTGATACAGGTCAGAATTCTTGTCCTTGTACAACTATTAAAACTGCATTGCTGAGACAATGAATTACTTGCTCCCCATTTCTAAGACTCTGGAAAAGGGCTTAAGTAGAGTTCAGATTTTTCTGTGCCTTGCCTAAAGAAATTCTCAGGCTTCTTTAAGTTAGTGAGTTAATGTAGAGGGAAGGAATCCAGCAGTTTTCTGAGCCTGAATGCTTCTCAGTTCATCCCTCAAAATGAGTTACAGCTAACTAAGTGTGCAGACCCAGCTTCATCTACTCTCCATATAAAGTGATGTTGCTTCAAAGCTACTTTGCCTTCATAGCTAATAAGGGAAGTGAATTAATCTCTGAACCCCTGTTTTTGGAGGAGAATGCAAACTGCCCCTGAAATGTCAGTGTAGGTAGCATCGTTGACCACTGGGTCAACAAAATGTTAGAGACAATTATTCCTGCTAGAGCACAGCTTCAAGAAAACCAATGTGGAGCTCCTGGCACATCTGAAGCTTCTGGTATAAACCTTAAAATAGAGCAGCAGCGTCTCCTCCATCCTCATACTTCCCACCTCCCACCATATTGCTTGTGGAGAAAGCTTGAAGTGGGTTTTGTTAACTCAGTAGGTTTCTGAGCTTTTTTCCCTGTTTTACCAAGGTTTCTGTGCCTGAATTGGCTTATACAGGGAAGTGAGAGGGGCTTTTTTTCTGAGCAGAACAATCCTGAGTCTCCTGAAGACATTATAAAGCCAGGAAAGGCTGGGTAACCCATCCTTGCTTTACCCTCATCTCTGCTGCAAGTGTATTTCAAAGAGGCACATAAGCTCCCAGGGACTCTAGCTGCAGCTCATTGTCTTCTCTCTCCCTTCATCCTCAGCAAAGGTTTTGAGGATGAGGACTTTGACCTGAAGTTATGAATGCTCATGTCTGTCTACTGAAGAGAGAATCGACAGGTGTTTTCTTGTAGCAGAGCTGGAATAAAACTCACCTTGAATATAGTGCCACAGGCCTTTGGTTGCTGTTGCTCACTGAAGGCTCCCAAGCAGGCTGCCTTAGCTCGCCTGTTATCTGCACTCCCAGCTGTCTGCAGCCACACCGTGTCCTCGTATGCCTTTGTATAATCAAGGTTGTGCAGCATTTACTATTTTTATTTTGTCAACAAACTAAGACCAACCTTCACCTCTTCTTTGTACATCCTGGCTCTCTATTGTATATTCTGTGCTTGTTCAGCCCCTGTGGATAAAATAACTGCAGCAGGCAGAGGTGGAAGAGAAGCAGGTACATAGAAGAGGCAAAATTTCCTCTTATCTAAATTGTTTGCATGCATTAGTTAAAAGCTACCTGACCTTTGAGGTACCTCACTAGTAAACTCTTTTCTTTCAGACCTCTTATTACCTCATCACTGTTTCCTATTTTTGAGCTAATTTTCTATCCTGAAGCTATTATTTTAACCCAGGTACCATGACTCTCTGCCTTATTCAATTATCTTCAGTGTGGAACCTTATTACTCTTTGAAAATATAAGTGTATGAAACACTGTGATTTTCTTGCTCCTGCTGCAGTGGTATTACCTCTTATGAATGAAAGTGAGTTAGTTTAAGCAGGACTCTCACAGGTCCATGTTGGAATTTAAAATCAAATTATTCACATGAAGGTCTTCCTAATATGTCCTTCAAAAGATTTCTTCACCTATCCCCCTTCTCCCTCAACTATGCTAACCAGGCCGTAATTTGTTTGCCATGGTTGATTTTGTGACTTTTTTTGATTCAATAGTGGTTCTAAGTTTCCTGTTTTCCCATGCTCTGGAGTATGTCCTGTGACTAGAACACAAAGCTTCATCCACTTTATCTGGCAAGTTTAGACCAAAATACCTGTTTAAGAAATCTATCATCTTCATCCTCTCATCAATTCCCTACTACCACTTTTTAGTGGACCAATTTTCTCTTTTTATGGTCTGTCGAGTGAGAATATATGTGAAAAGTCCTTATTTCAGTGCATATTGCCTGGCAATTCGGAAGTTTGGTTTTCATATTCTACACCTCTAACTGGAAAGAAACATGCTGCCAGTTTAGCCTGATACGAAAAAATTAGTAACTATTAAACACTTAAGACATTTTATTTATTGCTACTTGAATGACAGTTCTTTATCATTAGAGTGCAGCCCCAATGCCTCAAAAGGATCACCACATACTTCTGTATTTTAGGGTATTTGGACCCATATCTGAAGCTTGTGAGAGATTCTTGCTATAATAAAGTGCTGGTGAATATCCCATTCTTCTAATTAAAACTCTGTTCTCTGCAACACTGATAGAAGCACATTCTTCTGGGGCCCTTCTCTGCCTTTTTGTAATGTATGAAGTGCTTTAGAGAGCTGTGGGTGCAGAGCAAGTAGTACCCTATTTGGAGAGTATGGAAGCTTGAAAAAAATAGAGAATGTCAGTTACTGTCTGTATCCATTGAACTAAATAGGGAAATACATTGAATAATGTCATTCCTTCTGCTGCTGTGAGAGGCAGTATAGAACCTAGCTTAGATACTTTGGTACATGTTTAGCTGCAGCTTATTTATGGGAAAGTAATGATACTACTGAGGTCAGCATATGTTAAATCCCACTGAATTTACCATGAGGGAAAGCTTATTTCAGCTAGGTCATACCTGTAAAATTGAACACTTTCACAACAAAAAATCAGAACTCTCTCATTCATTTGCAATTCCTGTGTAAAATGGAAGTTGTTTGCTTACACTGAATAAGCCTATTAAATAAATAAATAAATAAATAAAACTTATCTTTTCTTTTCCTTGGTATGGTAGAATGAAGTTGTGAAAGAAGATCACTTTCAAGATGTTAACAAGCACAATGTATTAATGTGCATTTAGTAGAGTGGTCTTGTCTTCTTCGGAATGATGCCTTAAAGCCTTTCTGCTCTATCCTGTTTCAACAGTTTTAGGAAATCTGTAACACCTTCCCTAGTCCTATTGGTAAAGGAGCAGGGAAGACGAATCTGCCATTCTTACAAGGAAAAGTAAGCACTCAATCCTCAAGCAGAGATACTCTGGAAATTTCCTCAGGTTTCACAGTTGTCCATCTGATACGCATCTACTTCCTGACAGGTGCTTGGCTCAAAACTCAAAATCTTGCCAAAAAGTCACATATTAAATATAAGATTTGGACTACTGCTTGACCAGACCGGGACATAATTCCCTATGTTTATGTTAACTCAATCTAAAGAAGAGCTGATATTTTGCTGTCAGAATAATTTTGTCAGAGAATGCTGATGTTCAGTAGTATTAAAAACATTCTTAATAGCTTTGTCAAGATGATTAATAACAAAAACAGGGGGTTTAGGTAGGGAAAAATTTTGTTCTGACTTCTGTATAAAGCCATAATTCAGTACGATCATGCTAAATACAAAAATGTCCCAAATGATTAATGAATAGTAGGGCAAAATGCTTCCTCATGAGACTTGTAGGGGCCTTCCACCTACCCAGAGGGACCTCAAAAGGCTTGAGGACTGAGTTGACAGCAACCCTGTAAGTCCAGCAAAAGCAAGTAGGAGGTCCTGTACCTGCCTGGGAGGGGATAACTATGTACAACAGTGCAGGCACCTGTGTGGATAGGTCTGGAGGAGCAAAAGTTGCTGCATGCTCTTTCTGCAGTTAGTTAACCATGCAGGGGGATGCATTAGTCAGGATCTAGCCATGGGTTTGAGGGAAAAGACTGTTCCCTACTCTCCAGCACTTGAGTGTTGGAAGTACAATGCCCAGTGCTTCCATGGTACAGGAGACTAACAAACCAGAGCCAGTCCAGTGGAGGGCTGACAAGGTGGTGAAAGGCCTGAAGGACATGGCATACCAACAGTGACTGAGGGCACTGGGACTGTTTAGCCTTGAGAAGAACAGGCATGTGAGGGCACCTTCAGCCACCATGAGAAGTCTTGCTAGAGAAAATGGAAGACAGGCTCTTCTCCAAGGTGCACATTGAAAGGACAGGAGTCAGTTGTTGTAAATTGTTGCAAGGATTATAAATATCCATTTATAATGGGTTATAAAGGAAAAGTGTCACAATGACAGCGGTCAAACACTGGAACAAGTCAGCTGGAGAGGCTATGAAACTCCAGACATTGGCTGGACAAGGCCCGGAGCAGCCTCAGCTGACTGAAGTCAGCCTTACTTTGAGCAGAGTGGAATTAGATGACCCTTGGAAGTCCTTTCCAATCTAAACTCTGTAAAAAAAATAAAAATAAAATAAAAAAAAAATAAAAAGTGGTAAAGTTTGACACAAGTCTTGGAACTATGGATATTTTTTTATGTTCTTCCAGAAAGGGAAGAAATGGTCATAATCCTATGAGTGAAGAAAACTAGATTTAAAAACTGTTCACATCCAAACTGTAGTGAGGCTACTCCTGGCTAAACTTTAAAATTGTCAAAAAGATAAACAAGCTTAAATTTTATACTACTCTTTTCATTCAGGCAAATAGGGTGTGGTCATAGAAGAGTGATAAATGAGGATCTTCCTCCCATTTCACTCCCTGACATGCTAAACAAAGAACAGCAACATATGTCCTGCAGTTTTCAGAACTGTACTGTACAGAACCTGAATTTGTGAATCATGTTTCCTAGGGCAGTGCTCACAGATCACAAGAGATAGCAACCCCACCATGCTAAGCCCTCTGCCAGCACATCATACTGTTTTCTCTTATACAGTAGAACATGTAACTTTTATAAATCACTAGACATTTGGAGTTTTACAGTACAGAAACTAAAAGAAAAAGCTTGTCCTGAGCCCAAGCAGTGTGTCTGAACAGCCAATGAAGTTATTTTTCTATAGTTTATTCAAAACCAAACTTTATCTTACCTGTGTGTATGTTCATGAAAATCTTAGTGTTCATTTTAAATCCTTGTGTATTCATAGAAAAATTAATAACTGCATATTTGAATTAAGAATCTGCATTTAATGGCTTACATTTGGTTATGTAATTTAAAAGATATTACTTTTGGATCCTGCTTGAATGCTTAATACAACTTACAGCACCAATAGTGCATATTACAATCAGCTGTACAGTGTGCTTTAAAAGTTGTGCTAGTTCTACAAGTTAATTTAGAAGGCTGCAGCTTATACTGGAGCATAAGTACTTGATTTTAATAGAGAAGGCTGAAACTATGTACAAGACAAAAATTATTTACTGAAGCAATTTGAGAATACTTTTAATGAAGTACAGATAAGAGGATTCTTCATATTGCTTGGAGAATTCATAAATAGGGGAAAAAAAAAAAAACTATGAATGAATCCCTTGGCTCTCTAAGAGATAAGAATATAAGCAAAGATCAGCCCTAATTTCTTTCTCTTAAGACCCGTATTCTGCCTGTGGCTAGAGTGGTGGTGTGCTTCAGAGGGGCACAGCCAAGTACAATGCATTTAGTTGTGTAACTGGCAAGGCAGAGAGGGCCCCTGATAGCTACTCAAGGAAATCCAAGTGAATTTTAATTCATTTTACCAAGATAATGTTCTACTAGCTACTACTTATTAGTCTTACTGATGTAGAAGCCAATGTGAAAAAAAAAAAACAAAAAAAAACACTTTCCGAAAAGGAATACAGCTGGAGTTCAGAGTGCTGATAAAGGGTGGATGGAATAAGAAAGATTATACCCTTAAACCTTTAAGTTTGATGGGTGTCCTTGCCAAAGACTGTTTCACTGGAGTGCAAGAGACAGAAGGCAGACTTAAGAAAGCCTAACCTGGAGTTGGTGGGAAGGATTATAAAATGTGTATTTCATAAAAATGAACAGGGTGATACAATAATAATTGTGAGAGGTGGGCAGAGCCACAGGAGAGACAGTAGGGAGCAACTAGAAATGAGCTATTAAATCACACTCACTCGGCAATGGGGCTGAGGGAGGAGGGTAAACCAGAAGAGAATGAGAGTTTAAACAGGGAAAGAAAGGAATGGAAACAGGTAAGAGGCATCTTAAAAATGGGAACAAATAGGAGAGACAAGGGGAAGCAAGACAACGAGAAGCATTTATGTCAAAGGAAAGTGTTACAGGAGAGAAATGGGAAAGGGAGGTAAAAGAGAGTAAAGATAATTTTGTCAGGTTTCTGTGTAGGGAAGGGAATGAACAGAAAAATGAACCAGACATGAAAAAAGGATTCAGTATCTAGGACTTGGTTATATTGAACGAATTACAGACATTTGCTCAGAAAGATGTGTTTATGATGGAGTAAATCAGCCTATTTATGGGATTTCCTTAAACATTGTAGTATTCTGTGCACAGAGAAAGATGTCTTGGCCATTGAGGTAGTTGTCAAAAAAAATGAACTGGTGCTGCCCTTGTCATCAGCGAATGCTGAAGCTTGGGGAGGTTGAACAGCTCTCTACAGGAGAAAGAGCACTGAAAGCACGTGCCAGCTCATCAGTGTGGCTGAGCTGAAGTCAGCAGGGTTAGACTGAGGAGGTGGGTCTAAAGAGGGACTTGTTGGGTAGTGCTGGAAGGAGATGGTCAGTGAGAAAAATTGACAGCGGAGAAGACCAACCTATAAACTTTGGAAAACTTATAAAAGCAACTGTAGTGGAGTTTTTGAGACACTGAATGGCAGAACATAAATTCTTTTCCTACCTGTGTGAACCTCCATTTTACTGTTCATCAGATTGCCTGTACATATTCTAACTCGTTAGGATCCTGTGCAAGAGCTTCGCTGCTCTCGGTTAGAAACTTAATTCACAAACAAAACTAGCTCATAGCCATTTGTTCTTTTGCCAGTACCAGCCTTTGGTTTCAAGTAGCTTCTGGCCTCTGATACTTCTCGTTCTCTTCTATAAAACAGAATATCTGTATCCCTGGTGGATGTTTTTGCTCCCTCTCAAACATTAATTCAAATGTGAATGCAGCTGACCAGAACCATATATCCCATAGGGCCTTTTCAAGAGTGTTAGTAACAGCTTCTGGCAGTATCTGCCTTTTCCACAGCTGCCTGACAATGGTTTATTCTCTGTGATTAAACCCACATACCCTGGCTGAAGCGGGGCTCAAGACTGAATGAAGATGGGAAAACAAGGGCAGAGCTACCTGAGATAGAAGGGCTCATCATCAGGGTGACTAAAGTTTTATTCCAGAGATGCTGCTCGTTACTGCAATGTTGTCCTAATTAACTTGATGAAAGATCTCTACACCGTGAGTCTTGATACAGAGGCCTGCAAAGCTAGCAGGATGCTTTGTCTGGAAGTCAGGATTGTGATGTATCACATAGACCTTCTAGCTCTAGTCTGAAATAGGCCACATCCAGCTTGGGCATCTGCTGATATGGATAGCATCATAGGAAGACTCAGTCTGCTGCTCACTTGCAACTGAAGATGTTGCTGAGGTGTAGCTGCTGCTCTTCCCTTAGACCTAAGTAACACATCTGAAGCCACCTAGGATGGCTTTATGCTTACTGGAATAAAAATGCCTAGTTAAATTTCTTATTAGAAAATAGACAACTGGTGCATCTTCCCTTCCAGGATACCAGGACATGTCTTTTGGTTCAGATTTATACAGCCCAGAAAAGCTAGCAAAGAAACACAATACTGCATTTCTACCTTCAGCCTATTTTGGAAGTCATTATGAAGAGTACATATATTTTGTTGCAGATTACATTCTTCAGTTTGAAGGTGATCTGAATTTAAACATTGATTTTTAAAATTGCAGAGCTAGCAGCACTGTGCCTCCTTTGTGAATGTCTAATGGCAGCTTTTCGGTCCAGAAGCTTTCTTAGCAAAGGAAAAATTTGGGTAGAACTTTCCAGTAACTCATGTCTTGCATCCATTTATTCCCCTCATGGCACAGATTCATTTACTATCAGCTGCAGGTGGAAAAACATTTGAAACACATTGAGCACTGAGGAATCTAAAAAATACGTCCTGTTAACAAGAACAGAAGAGCCTACCCTCAAAGTTTTATGATGGGACAAGATTTTAGGATTTCAGTTATTGGTGGGTGCTGTGTTCACCAAGCAGATGGGATAAGTAATGCCTTCTGAATATATGCCTACCTCACTTTTGTACTTCTAGATTTAAGGGTTTGTATATAGATATGTATACTCAACTACCAACAATCTTGAACTATTTTGCTACTAGTTTGATTAAGAAAAGTTACCGCTTGGACACTGAGAGAAGTTAACCTTCTTTATGACAGAATAAATCCTAGGACCTTTTTAAAGGTTAGACAGGCAGTAATCCTTGACAAAATACTTGGCACACTTATTCTTTGAGGTGTAATAAATCCAGCTCAGGAGCTGCAAATGTCTGTTTTACCACATCAGCTGTTTGTGCCTAGGTTTGGAGCACCAGCCCACAACTGAAATAATTGTGGACTTCTGTTCCTTGAAGGGGCTTCTCACATGGGACTCACCTGCAGCCAGGAGCTGGGTAACAAAGCCCCAAGAAGCAAGGATTGTCAAGAGGACAGGGAAGAGCAGCTAGGAAGTGAAGAGAGAAGGATTAAATAAAACAAAGTGAGGAATAGAAGACACAACAGAGTATGTCAGACTGAGGAGACAAAAACAAAAATACCCAGGGAGGTGAAAAGAGAGTGTTACCAGATGTGGAGAATAAACATTGCTGGTAGAGCAGGTGGGAGAGTATATTTGCATTCAGGCTGAGTAATAGTTCAGTCCCCTAGGAACTGATGGGAACTGAGTGTCTGTGTCAAGGGAATTTCTGAGATATTTGTTTTTCATTTGTGTTGGGGTGGAAATTCAAGCTAAAATAAATTTTCAGTGTTGTGAAAAGCTTTGTTTTGAAAATGCCAGTATAGGTTGAAGCAAGAGGTTTGCCTTAAGAGCAGTTTGAAGATGTGGTGTACCACATACAGTGTCCTGCATTGCTGCAGTCTTCCATGAACTGCAGAAAGAATATGCTCCCTGCCCTGTCTGAAATGCTGAAGTCCCCAACATGATCTTCATGGCTGTATGAGTCCCACCTTGAGAAAGGACATCAGTGCATCAGAGGAAAACCAATCCAGGCTCCTAGGTCTATATTGGGCTCCATAAAAATGCATGCCAATCAGCTCTTCTTAATAAAATGCAGGAGACTGCCTACATACCTTAAAAATGCACAGCTTTATAGCTGGGCTTTCTGGATTTACTAGCTTGCCTTTGGTCATGCCTTCTCTGAATATTCCTTTTTCGTTTGGACTCCTTAGCACAGTTGTTTGGTTTCGCCATTGCACTTATTCTTCCATGATTATTAATGCTATTTGTCTTTTTTATTTCTCTGTACCTTTCACATCTTTCTGCTTCTTGTGCTGAGTCTCATTTGCACTGTTTCTCTCCCACCTTTTCCTTTGCAAACACTTGTAAACATTTTTTTTCTGAATTCCAACATCCTCCTTCACAATCTGTTTTATTCTCATCATGGTCCATCTCAGGTTTCTTTCCCGTATGTGTGCCAAGGCATTCCAACACAGAAGACTTTATTCAACCAAAATTGTCATAAAACTAGGAACTGGCTAGCTTGCAAGTTAGTGTTCTTAGTGTCTGCTGTGTTTGTCAATGTGGGAAGTTGGTGAGCTGAGTTCACAGCCTAATTTACAATGAACTTATGGCACAGAAAACAAGTCTTAGGCTCCTAAACATCCAGGTAATTTTCAAAATGTTATAATTGGTGCTTTCTGGGTTATAGGCTTACAGTTCAAAAAAATGCACATATAGTAAAACACCTTTTTAGTTTTGGAACATTCAAATTTTTCTTTATGAAACTGCTTCATTGTCTTGAAGATCAATGCAAACTAAACATGTTGAATGTTTCCGTCCTTTCACAAAATTACTTGTAATTCTGAGCACATTCTTCAGCTAACTGAGGTGTGATGAGGAGGCTAGAAGATGCTTACATCTACAGGATACAAATTGCTCCTAAAAAGAAAGTCAGCAGTGAGACTGAGACATGTACAGCTTCCCATTTTTCCCACAGCTTGGTCTATAGTGAGAGCTGCTATATAAACTGCAGATGCCAGCTGTGTCATATACCCATGATTTTAGGTTGCTAAGAATGGCTACGTTGAATGCAGTTCCCTTCATTTTTCTGCATAGCCCTGCAGTATGTTAATATACTGTGCCCACAATAGAAATCTGAATTAAGGGAGGTCTCACGAAGCAGCCTCCTTCCACATCTGCCTGTGGGACTGAACTTATGTGGCAAACTGAATCCCAAAGCTTGAACTTGAAAGTTAAGTTCAATGCCTCAATGTGAAACTAGTCATCTGTCTCAGACCTTCACTTCTGTAGGATAAAAAGTTATTAGATATCACTTATTCTCTTGCAAAGGGCTTCAGCAAAAATAGGAATAGGGCCTGGATGTATTGCTTACCCTTACATTAAACTGATCCTTCTTCACTGCTGTCTGCTTTGGTCTCTTCAGATTGCTCCTACCACCTAAATGTACATTCCCTCCTGGTAGAATCTTTGATCTTTTCTGTGACAGTTACAGATCATGACAGAGTATGCAGTCTCTGGTCCATCACCACCTTTAAATTACTCATAATTGCAAATATTCTAATTGGTTTAGATTTATGCTCCATTGCTCCATTTCTTTATCTTTATAAAGGTTTTTTTTGGTGGTGTGAACTGTGCTTGGCAAACATGCTTTCCTCCTGGATTTATAATGTGGTTTAGTCATAGTTAGCAAATTATAATTTCAGTGAGGCTTTAAGTAGCCTAAATCTCAAATGCAACACCAGTGTTGATACTTGTTTTCTTCCAATTTGTGTGTAAACACGTTTGGTTTTCAGTTGTCAATCAGTTAATTTTTCTCTTCTTAAGAATGAGGATACACTCTCCTGGGCCTGAATTTCCAGGATGGTATCTTTTTTAATATTAATTCACATAGTTATTTTCATTGTGCATTTGGAAAAAAAGACACTGTGATCTGCCTGGGTATGTCAATAAATTTGGATCAATGTCTTCAAACCCAAGGGTGTAAAATGAGACTCTGAGCTCTTAAAGCCTTGGGCATCTTGTGAAATTCAAGTGCTAGGATGCACTTCAATTGCTTAATGAAATCTTAAAAGGTAAAAATAAGATCTATTTATTCAATGGTTTACTCTTTACCAGTTTTACACAACTGCAAGAAGCATTGGTTACCTATTCCACAGTAAAAGTGTAGTTAATGTATTTCTAGGAGTATATATAAAGTAATATCTGTAATGATAATAAGATGTATAAATGTAATAAACTGACTGAAAATGCATAATCCAGGTTACTTATATTAGGCAAAACCCAGAACTTCAAAATCAACTTACTGCTGAACATGAAATCATGTATTTATGGCCTAAATATCCATATAAAGTCAATTAACTGCAACTTGCATTACAATTTACAGCACTTAGTTCAGTATACATGAGTGGTAAGTTCAACGTGTACATTTTCTGCAATATCACCTGTGTCTGGGACCAAACCTTAAAAATCACAAAACTTGGTTTGGCAGGGGCACTGAGAGGTCATCCCATCCAGCTTCCTGCTCAAAGCAAGGTTGATGCTCATTTCAGACTGGCTTTATCAGGACTTTATGCAGCAGGTCTTGAAAACCTCCATGAAGGTATCTACATCTCTGTGCAAGCTGCTCCTATGTTCAGCTGCTATCTTTCAATGATTCCCTGCTTTGCACCCCTCCCCAACCCTCCTCCAACCTAGTTGAAACCTCCTATTTCCAGTCATGATCATTGTCTTCTGGTGTCCCACAGTGGACCTCTGTAAAGATCTTGGCTTTGCCATCTTAATCTTTCTGCAGACAAAGGGAAGCTGCTGTCAGGTGTCCTCAGAAGAGCATTACTTTCTTAGCTTCTCACAGTGCAGGTGATTCAACCTTCCTACTGTCTTTGGTCAGCACTTGACCTAGTTTATCAATATCTGATACTGAGGGGCACATACAGATCACGAGTTTCTAAATGGATTCCAAACTTGATCAGTTTCCACTACTAGTACCTCCCTTTCTTGAACTCTGTCTTCCTGTCTATGGGCACAATGACCTGGGAGATCTTGTTGAAGAGGGGATGGAGTACCTCAGCTTTAAATATACCTGCTGACACAAAATCACCCGCCCTATTGACCAACTGGTCCATGTTTTCCTTGTTTCAGCTACTTATAGAGGTAGAAGGACTTCTTGTTGCCCTTGTTCCTTTCCTCATTGATCAGTTCTAGCTGAGCTTTGGCCCAGCATAATCAGGAGATTGCTCTACCCTTGTTTGCTTCCTGTCCTTGATTCCAACTCCTACATGTAGTCAAGCTCGGACGGGAGCTCAGTCCCTATTTGATAAGGCAAGTCTCCTCCTACATCTGATATTTTTTTCTGAACATCAAATGGACCACTCTTATGCTGGGTAGAGATTGTCCTAAAAGACCTCCCAGTTCACTTGAGGTCATTTATCCTAATGATCTCTCTTTTACAAGATCCTACCTACCAGGATTCTTCATATATATTACTGGTTTTCACCCTTAAATTCACCTGTGGGTTAAGCCCGGTTGTTAGTAGTCTGTCTTGTCCAATTCCCCTTGAGACTATTCAGAATGATTCCTTTTCACCCAAATGGTTTCTTGTCCCCCTAAGTGCATGGCATTATCTGTTTAGTACATATAAAGTCTTACAAACCTTGTCACTTCTTCCATCAGCTCAGGGGATGGCTTTATCCCAGGATTCTTGTTTTGCTTATTCTTTGAAAGAGTATTTCTCTTTCATTGTCTGGCCTAATAATGGAAGATGGCAAGTTCTCTTTTGTAATCTCTTTCTTTCTCTTGTAACCTCTCTGAAGAAACTCATTGCAGTCACAGTTGAAGGTTCAGGGAGGAAAAAAATCAACTCTAAAAAAAGAAAAATCTAACTCAATTGATTAAAATGCATGTTACTCAAGCCTCTTCTTTAGAACATTTTAGCATGAAGATTTTCTGATGTGGCTGTTGTTTATGCAAATTGTTAAACTCTTCCCTTCCCCATCTTTGTGCCTGCTTAGCACATGCCAACCTTCTACATCATTTTTTTTCTTTGAGACAGAGAAATTCTTATTGAAGTCTGGCCAAAACTAACACTTCTTATTTCTGTTCAGTCTTACTTTAATGGTTGTGGTAGCTGCATGTTTCAGTCCTATCCAGAAACAGCTTCTGATGACTGAGGTACTGGAAGTATTGTACAGGCAATATTTATAGCAACAAGATTTTTTAAAAATTTTGTAGTTAGTTTGGAACACTCTTTAATTTCACATTGTACTTCATTATTTCATGCTATCAGCAGCACAACTGAGGAAATGCCTTAAAAACTAGAGACAGACAAGCTGACCAAAGGAGTTGGATAGAGTGACTTTATGGATGGACAACTGTGACTTTCAGAAAAGTAGGCTGACCTTTATGAAATGAGGTTTTATGGATTTATAGAACAGCACGCAAATCACTTTCTTCTTGGGAAGACACAGGTATGCTTTGTACTGTTTTCTTCATGTTGGTTTGCTTTGTTTGAAGTTCCTTTAATGCTTGTTTGCCTGGCTAACTTGATGTAGGCTGCTCAGCTGAAATTCTTATGATTATTTTATGATCTGGAAACATCTAGCTCCTTTCTTGATAGGTGAGCATTGCGTCTATCATCTTGGCTACGTGAAGAAAACTCTTTCTCAACCCAGTGGGTAAATGTAATGCAATGTTTGACACGTCTTCTAAAGCTGAGCTAACATCACCACTGCTAATGCAGTGAGATAGGGTGGGAATGGGTGAAGAAAACAGAACAATGTGAGTTGTTATGATCCAGCTCTTTCCAACACAAAGGGGACACAAAATTGTACAGAAAAACATACATGTAGTTGCATGACAATAAGTATGCAAAGCATGCTGTAAAATAAGGCTAATTCATTTTTGGCTGTACAAGAAGAAAAGCATTCTATAATCCAGGTGAGGGAGATGCAGTCAATTACAATGTTCTCTTACGAAGAACAGATGAAGCTTTTTTGCATAGCCTTTACTTGCTTATTCTGTCTTCCTTAATTGTCCTTTTATTTTCATATCTGATCAGAAAACCTGTTTTTTCTCCTTATTCTGTTCAACACTTTCACACTTAACTGGACAACATTTTTTTGTTCCTGGGATATAACACTAAAATAATGATATTTTATTGCATTTAAATTAAGAAATAGGGTTGAGTGCCCACTTAGAAATCATATGTAGTCCCTGTTCCATAAAAAGAGAGCTGGATGGCCATTTTCTTAAAAGTTAATAGCTCCATTATTCCTATTCCCACAGCCAGACTATTAGGGAACTACACTAGAATTTAATAGGTATAACATCTTTTTTAAAAATCCCAGATTAGAAATATAAAATTAACAGCAAAATGTTTTTTAATGTTCAGCACAAATTTATTTGCCTACTGACAATAAAGACAAATATATTGCTTTCCTGGAAATAAACTCCTAAAATACAGACTGGTAACTGTAATACCTTTATACAAGATAACAACCCAGTATGATAAAGGTTTTCCAAAGTTTTCTATTGATATTGCTGTGTAGTTGTGTCTATACAATCTTATTCTGTAAGTAGACTTGAATCTGTTATCTAGAGTAAGCTGTTTCAAAGGTAATGCCAGGCAGTCCTATGAATAACACATTTATAAATGTGTCTGAGCCTCACTTATACTGTTTTCAACCTATCATGCCTGTACACATGCTTGAATATACATCAGAGCCATAAACCACATGGCACCACCATCAATCCTACTGCTTGGCCACTCATTTCCATAAGAAAAGCAATTCACAGAAACGGTGTCACCTAGGAGTCCTGTCCTTTATGTGCTTGCTGACTGCAGCTGCCCTACACCCAGACCTCCATGGTGCAGGCCACAAACTGCAGAGCTCACAGACGGGTGTCTACCAAGCCCCAAATGTGTTGCATTACAATGGATAAAGAGCTTGGGTTTTAACATGCAGTGCTATTATTGTTGGAATATTATGGAGCATCTTATTGGAGATGTCCCTGCTTATGACGGGGGGGTCGGACTAGATGACCTTTGGCAGTCCCTTCCAGCCCAGACATTCTATGATTCTTGTTTTTAATCTGGTGACTGAGACCTTGGTGCCTCACTGGCAGTGGAGGGTGTCTGGCTTTCAGGCCAGAGCTCTGTGTTTTTCTTCCTGTCTAAAAGCATCAGGCTCATGAGCTCTGTTTCTTGAGGGATGAGCAAAAAAAGTGTGTTACCTAGCAAACCTTTTGGCAATTGACACTAATAAGTACCAGAGGGAAACATGTCCAGTCTTTCTATTAGACTCGTAGAGAAATTCCCTAGAGGGAGGACTTGGATATTCTTCTGGAAGCAAAGCAAGTAGCTAGCAGAACTCTCACCTGATGTTACATGCACCCTCAGAGTTCATGACCCATGTTATTATTTAGTAGTGTAAACCAGTTTCATCTATAGGGTTTTTTCATCTATACGGTTTTATTTTTAGTAGAGAAGGCTGAGCAAGTATATTCCTGAGCTAATTTATTACAGATAAAAATAGAACAATATGATGATCAAATTACAATGTATTGTCTTTAACTTGATCACAGTATCAAGTTTTCACTTTTTGCCACAGGAAGCTACTTGACCCAGGCAAAATGCCTGTTCCTGTCACAATAATAAAAAAGCTTTCCCAAAGCCTAAGGAACCTAGGCTGAAAGTTGAATTGTACAGGAAATCAGGTTTTGAACTCAGTCAGTCTTCCTTGAAAGAGACTTTATGGAAGTGGGACTTCAACAAACACACACAAGAATATGTTGGCTAAGATAGACTGAGAAAATGTAAAGTCACTTCAGTAAAACAAGTGTAAAAATAGTTTGAAGCACTTCTGCTTGATTACTCAAGATCTTTAATTTAGGTAGTTGTTGGCAGACCTTCAAGATATGACTTGGCACCTCTTAATTCAAAGATGCAGATCCAACAGTTTTCATGCTGATGATTCAAAATTTTTCTTCTGTGCAGAAGGACTAGGGCAGGGGAATAGTTTTGGATGTTGTGAATAGCAGGAAAGAGGAAGTCCATTTTCTTCTGTATTGCTTTGCTCTTGTGGGGTTTACTTCAATTTTTCCCCAATTCATAAGCAGTTGTGGCTTCTGGGCTAACTGGATGAATCCAAGAGTTCAGAATAATCACTGCAGCCAAATCCATGAGGGGGAACAGCTAACCACAGACTGATAGGACTTGGAAGGGATCTATGGAGAACACCAGTCCAATCTCTCTTGCCAAAGTAGGTACATGTAGAACAGGTTTCCTAGAAATATGTCCAGGTGGGTTTTGAAACTCTCCAGAGAAGGAGACCCCACAACACCTCTGGGAATCCTGTTCAAGGACTCTGCTACCCTCAAAGGGAAGAATTTTTGCCTTATGTTTAGGTGGAGCTGTCTATGTTCTAGTGTATTGTCCTGGTTCCGTGTAAAAAGGAGTTCAGGGCAGGACCCACACGGAACAGAACTATGTACTCGCCTCTCCCCCCCGCCTCGAGAGAGAGAGAGAGACACTTTTTAAAAAAAAATGAAGTATATTGTTCAACAAGGAACAGAAAACGAAAAAGGGAGGTAAGGAAAAATAATATATATAAAGATCAGGGAATAATACAAAAGAAAAAATATACAAAACCCTCAGAAATGGTTCCAGGGTCCCACGGAGTGAAAGGAGAACTTTCCTCTCCGAGCTCCAAGGCAGGAGTGAAACAAAAAACCACTCCCTGCCTCTTATCAGAGTGTGTGTGGGAAGGGGAGGGAATACAATGGTTTCACCCCCACCCGGGGTCCTCCCAGTTGCTGGAAGGTCACGCCCCCATTCCAAGCCTCAAACCACAACATGTATCTCTTAGCCTTTGTCCTTGTCTTCATTGGGCACCACTGAAGAGAGAATAGCCCCACCTGCTTGACACTCAGCTTCTAGATATTTATAACCCTTGGCAAGATCTTCTCTCAGTCTTCTCTTCTTCAGGCTAATCAGACCCACGTCTGTCAGACTTTCCTTGTCACAAAGAGGTTCCAGTCCCCTCAGCATCTTTGTACCCCTCCATTGGACTCTCTCCAGGAGTTCCCTGTCACTCTTGAACTGAGGAGCCCAGAACTGGGCACAGGACTCCAGATGTGGCCTCACTAGGACAGACTAGAAGGAGAAGAGAACCTCTCTTGACCTGCTGCTCACGATCTTCTTAATGCACCCCAGGATACCATGGGCCTTCTTGGCTACAAGAGCACACTGCTGGCTTGTGGTTAACTTGTCCACCAGGACTCGCAGGTTCTTCTCAGCAGAGCTGCTCTCCAGCAGGTCAGTTCCTAACCTGTAACAGTGCAGGGTGTTAT
This sequence comes from Merops nubicus, assembly GCF_000691845.1. Taxonomy (NCBI): domain Eukaryota; kingdom Metazoa; phylum Chordata; class Aves; order Coraciiformes; family Meropidae; genus Merops; species Merops nubicus. The sequence goes on along the minus strand of NW_008587389.1, from coordinate 39,844 downwards.
TCTTCCCCAGGTGCAGGACTCTACATTTGTCCTTGTTGAACTTCCTTAGGTTTCCCTCTGCCCTACTGTCCAGCCTGTCCAGGCCTTGCTGAGTGGCAGCACAGCCTTCTGGTGTCTCAGCCACTCCTCCCAGTTTTGTATTATCAGCAGACTTGCTGAGGGTACACTCCAACCCTTCATCCAGGTCACTGATGAAGATGATGAACAAGACTGGACCCAGTACGGACCCCTGAGAAACACCAGTAGCTACAAGCATCCAACTGGACTCCGTGATGCTCATCACAACCCTCTAGCTGTCATTCAGCCAGTTCTCATTTTAACGTCCATGTGCAAAGCCCCATCACTGAATAAGCCTCCATTTTGTTAAACAGACTACAGGTATGACAATCTTTTAAAAAATGTGTGGTGGGTTTGACCTTGGCTGGATGCCTGGTGCCCATCAAGCTGTTCTATCACTACCCTTCTTCACCTGGGCAGGGGAGAGAAAATATAATGAAAGGCTCATGGGCTAAGATAAGGACAGGGAGAGCACTCAACAATTACTGTCACAGACAAAACTGGACTTGATTCACAGAAATTAAGTTGTTACCAATCAAATCACAGTAGGGTAATGAGAAGATAAAAACAAATCTTAAAACACCTTCCCCCCACCCCTCCCTTCTTCCTGTGTTCATCTTCACTCCTTGATTTCTCTACATGGTCAAGTAAAACCACGATCTGTGTTTATATCAAAAATTATTCCCCGTTGAATTAATTTATCCAGAGCTGACCTTCAGATTCAATGTGAGACTTCCCATCGACTTGACTTTTTCAAAAGTGGCTCAGTTCTGCAATCCATGGTTAAGAGGATTGGGCCAGTCTTTTTTCAGTTGTGCTCAGCAATAGGATGAGGAGCAATGGGAATAAACTAGAACACAGGAAGTTCCACCTCAACATGAGGAAAAACATTCTTTACTGTGAGGGTCATGGAGCCCTGGAACAGGCTGCCCAGAGACGCTGTGGAGTCTCCTTCTCCCAAGACTTTCAAAACCCACCTGGATGCGTTCACATGTAAACTGCCTTAGGTGAACCTGCTTTGGCACAGGGGTTGGACTAGATGATCTCCAGAAGTCACTTCCACCCCCTACCATTCTGTGATTATGTGAAATAAGCTCAGATGTAAAAGAAATTTAAAAAAAAAAAAAAAAAAGTGGAGGCTCCCAAATAAAAACTAATCTTCAGAATAGAAATGCTTTACTTCTATAAGAAGACTGTGAGAGTAATACCATTAGGTGATATTTAGATTACTGTGTTGAAAAGTCACTCAATAATTTAATCTAAATTGTTTACTGAGTTGGAGAATCTGGTGAACAGCAAATGGATGTCCTTGAAAAGAAAGAAGCATGACATCTGGAGTGCAGTTTGTAATCCCAGAAGTATTTCTTTCTATCTTGTGCTGCAGTCAAGAGTTAGTGAACGTTAAAAGAGGAGAATCAGATCTGTAGTGTAGTCAGCAGGTGTGATGTCTAGAGAAATTCAGCCTAAAATCTGCACATTGCCTGTCTCAGAAGCAGATACACATATGGCATAGAAAGTTTGTAAGAAGAGGGTGATATGAAAGGTAAAAAAGGTTTGAAATTTAGCTCTATATTAAACAAACCATGACAGTTTTATGCCGTACATCACTTTTTTTGTCGCACTTTGCCTGTGGTGCATTTGCAGGGTGTGTTCTGGCCTCTCCCCTGTACTCAATTCTGTCATGGAGTGCTGAACTGCTGCAGCACATTAATACATCTGGTAGCTGCCTGCTTCAGCCTGTACAGCTCTACAACTGGTGCACAGTGCCAGAAAAACTTTTTATGATTATTGCCTGTCATGCAGATTTGACATGTATCTAGAATAGAACTCTTAAAGAGGGGCTTTATTCCTTATTGCAGTCCTGTTGTGGTTTTAACCCCTGCTGGCAACTAAGCTCACTCAGTTACTTGCTCACTCAATAAATACAATAAAATAATAATGATCGTTGTAATGAAAGGGAAGACAAAAAGAAAAGTGAAATAAACCCCAAGACAGATGAGTGATGCACAATGCAATTGCTCACCACCCCCTGACTGACGCTCAGCCAGTCCCTGAGCAGCCATCAGCATCTCTTGGCCAGCTGCCCCAGTTTATATACTGGGCATGACATTTTGTTAGACAATATTCCTCTGGCCAGTTTGGGTCAGCTGCCTTGGCTGTGTTCCCTCCCAGCTTCTTGTGTTCTTCCAGCCTTTTCACTGGCAGGACTCAGTATAAACCCTTCTTAGCAAGAACTGAAGCACCCGTGTGTTATCAGCATTGTTCTCATGCTAAATCCAAACCACAGTGCTGTACTGGCTACTAGGAAAAAAATTAACTCTATCCCAGCCAAAACCAGGCCAGTGTCCACCCCATATTCTGTCCCATTTTGTGCCATGCCCAGGTCCAACACTTTCCAACACATCCCAGTAAATTGTCATCACTTTTCCTGTCTTTTGATATACGTACACACAGAGAGATATCATTCCCTTAGTCTCTTGGCCATCCCTACAAAAAGTATGATGAGTTCATTCAGTCCATGACTTTGGGGTCCACCTATTGTAACCATTTTTCTGGGCAGGAGGGATGGTGCAGCTGGCAGAGCAGCATCAGCCTTTGGCACAGTACAGCATGTGGGTGACACTGGGTGCAGCAGGAGGATGATGTGTAATGTTGTATTGTTGCATACTGAAATTAGTTCTAGATCCATCACTGCAGTGTTTCACTCCATTTTAGCAAAGCTCATTCTTAATTAATCTAGGTGTTCATAGTGTAATACCATTGATAACATATAAAAGCTATAGTAGTGATGACATAGAGTGGCAGGGTTATGTAGTAATTAACATCACACGATTTAATTTATTGGCTGTTCTTATCAAAAATTAAATTCCCTTGAGGCACACACTGGACTTCTCTATCTTGCCATATCACCCACAAAGTTCACCCAGGTCCTAGAGGAAAAGCAAACCCATGAGCAGGTTTGCCTATGCCTGAGGCAGGAATAACCCAAACTGTTTTCCTTAGCATATATATTTGTACACACTACGGGGACTTTATTCCCTTCTACAGCATGAGGGAATTTTGACTGGCAGGAGCAGAAAGACTGAGAAATCCTCTGATCCTGACTAATCAGGTGGCATTTTTTAATGTGTATATCAATGTTTGAAGGTCCTGCTACTCACTGCTCTCATTGTAGTCTTTAACAGTCCATTGCATCATTCAGTTTTCCCAGAGGCTGGTACATGATAAGGGCTGTGATACACCCACTCAATGGCCCAGGTTTCTATGAGGTTGTTTCAGAAATGAGTCCTGTTGTCTGACACAGTTCTTTCTAGGGTGAGTGTCACCAGAAGATCTGCTTTTCAAGGCCTAGGATGGTGTCCCAGGTGGTGACATGGGGCACTAGAGATGTTTCCAGCCACTTGGTGTTTGCCTCCACCATTCTGAGCATATGGCACTTGCCTTGGTGGGTTTGTAGGAGTGTGGTACAGTCAGTCTGCCAGCCTTCCCCATATTTCAGCCATCGTCCTCCATACCACAGAGGCTTTGACCACTTGGTTTGCTTGATGGCAGCACATTCTTCACATTTGTGGATAACCTGTGCTCATATGTGCCCATGGTCAAGTCCCACCCCTCGGTCACACACTCATCTATATGTGTCATCCCTTCCTTGATGACCTGAGGTGTCATGGGCCCACCAAGCTATAATTCACCTTTACTCTACCAGTTCATAACCATCTGAGCTACTCCAATCTTGGCAACCTGAACTACCTGCTGGTTGTTTTGATGTTCTTCAGTTGTCTGACTTGGGTACGTGGACATCTACTCCATGTACTTTCACAACCAGGTTCTCTACCCAAGCAATAGCTTGTCATAATTCAGCAGCCCATATGGGTTTACCTCTGTGCTGCTAATTGCTCTGTTTCAATTGCTGTCACCACCCCCACAAGGCATTTACCACCACCCGTGAGCTGGTGTAGAGACAGAGCAGTGGCTTCTCATGCAGCAATATCTAGAGCCTGTCAGACAGTTTTATCTCTGCAAACTGACTTGATCCACCTTGTCCTTCGGCAGTTTCATTGACTCATCATATGGGACCCCAGAGAGCAGCTTTCCACTGGCAATGTTTTCCCATAATTCAACAGGACCTAGCAGTGAGTAGGGCATATCACTTCTCATCATCTGATAGTTTATTATATAATGGGGTCTCATAAGCACCTTACTTCCTCCTTCTCTGGTGACATCCCAAAATCTTTCCCCTCTGGCCAGTTTGTGACAACTTCCAAGATTCCTGGGTGTCTAGGGCTCCCTATTCGAGCACATTGTTTTATCAGTTGCAAGATGTGTAGAGGAGACTCTTCCTTTGAACATCCAGCCCAGCACCAGCAGTCAGGGTGCCAGAAGGAGCTGTGCTTTGCTACCAACCACTTCTGAGGCAGCTCAGACTCCTTCATGTACTGCCAGTATCTGTTTTTCAGTTGGAGCATAGTTGGCCTCAGATTCTTAACATCCCAAATATCCCTAATTCTAAAACCCTGGCAGTGAAACTCAAGTCTCGTCTGGTGCTTTCTGCAAGAGGCTCCAGGTAGGACTATTCTCCCCACCTGCCCCATAGAACACATTTTTAATATCTTGTTCTGCCCAGACTGGCCCAAGAGCTACTGCATGAACAATCACCTGTTTAATTTGTTCAAAGGCTTGTTGCTGCTCCAAGACCCATTTAAAATAATTCTTCTGGGTCACTTGATAGAGAGGACTCACAATCAGACTGTATTTTGGAATATGCACTCTCCAAACACCCGAAACACCCAGGAAAGCTTGTGTTTGCTTTTTATTGGTTGGTGGAGACATAGCCATTATTTCATTGATCACACCCATTGGGATCTGACAACATCCATCTTGCCATTTTATTCTTGAAAACTGGGTCTCCTGTGCAGGTCCTTTAACCTTACTTTCTTTTATGGCAAAACCAGCATCCAGGAGGATTTAAAATATTTTCTCACCTTCCAGAAAAACTGCTTCGGCTGTGTTGCCCCATACAATGATGTCATCATTGTATTGCAGACGTTCCAGGACAAGGCCTCTTTTCAAAATGCAGTATTCTTTTTTGTCCGTATATAAACAGCTTGCTGGACAACATTTTTACTTTCTGACATAAATTGTAAAAATATCCATTAATACTGGCACAATAAAACAAGTGCATACAGTCTATTTATTGTTCCATTTTCAACTCTGTGACTAGAAAGTAATAAAGCAGATTTGAAGGAAGTAAGCCAGTTAACATATAAAATGCAACAAAACCCCATTGTGTGATGGAATAGCAACTTGTAAATCCCCAAGGCCGTTCTTTTGCCTCGCTTCAGAAAATACGTGGTGCCAGGGTGTCTCATTCTTCTACCACCCTCTTGGCAATTTAAAATGAGAGAAGTGCCAGGCAGTATGGCCTGAAAAATGCCAACTGGAAAAAGCAGATGCCAGGTTTTTGGACCACACGGAGTCCTGAGCTCCCATAAAAAGGCACACATTTGCTTCTATTCTGAGCAGCGTAGAGCAAACTCAATAAGCATATGTCCATTTATAACTCAAAATGTTAACTAGTTTAAGTAAAGTAATTCATTGCCTGCAGAGTATTTATTTTTTTTATTCTGTGTTGCCATCTTACAGAAATTGTGCTTGTTTTTCAAGTTAAATAACCAAAAATTTGTTTGTGTATATTTTTCTGTACAGATGCATGCACCCATACAGTGAGAGACAGAGAGACACAGTGCCAAATGCTATTAGAAAGAATTTGTTGAATAAAACCGAGTACATTTCAAGCATTAAAATTGCTGGAATTGGCCTTGACTCAAAGTTTTTAAGTTTTTGAGATGCTTAGATATCTCGCTGATAAAATTAAATCAGTATTACTTAAGTTATGTATGTATTTTCAGATTTATTTATTCTGCAACTGTAATGAATTTTATTTGCAAACTACAACGTGCATGCATGTGGTTTGGGTAGCAGGCAATCAGAAATCAGCCTGGATCAAATTATTTTTATTGATTATCTTGGTTTCCTGATGCTCTGCTTTCAAAAGCAGATTTAACTGCAGATATTTGCTTACAAATATCCACACATCAGAGGAATGTGTGGGCTTTACCTTTTTCATTTTATTTGTTAAAAAAACAAAGCCAACTCTCTAACCTTATATAGCTTGGGCTCACTACATTCAAATTCTCTTGGTTTTAAGGGCAGGGAGGGGCAATACCTGTTTTATCCAGTACTACCTTCCCCACGTATGGAGAATCAGTGTTTAGACAAAAAAAAAAAAAAAAAAAAAGGCAATTGGGATAAACCAACACAGATTTGAGGATGGAAACAAAGACAAGTGTGATCGTTTGGGGGTTTTCATTTTTTTTCCCCAGATTTTGGAACTAAGTTTGCTGTCTCCACTGGTCAGTGGAACTATTCACCCATACAATTATTAGCAGGCTAGTAGCCTCTAAGTGGTATGACTTAATAACAAATTTGGACGTATATTTTAAAAAGAAAAAGGACAAGTGGAACAATTTAATAATGTAAGATTCTTAGGATAGAAATGCTGCTACAGTTCTTCTACATTTTGCAGAGTGGTTTGTTGCTCTGTTTGTTGTCTACTTCCACCCATCCCTCCCCTTTTTCTTTTTCTCAGAAGCAAAATTTATGAGGTAATGAGAACAACTTGATTTAGGAAGGATGTTTTCAGGGCAGGGTGGGAGAACACAATGTGATATAAGAGAGATTAGTATTGATTAGTATTGATTACTAATTCCTTAGCTATAAGGTGTGCTTTTCTGCAGAGGTGTTTTTAATTCCAGTGTGAATTTAGTTAAGAGCTTTGAAAATGTCTAACCTACTTAAGCTCAACACAGAAGACATCAGGGAATCATTACAATGACTCATAGGGCATAGGATACCAATATTGAACTAAAAATGTGCTGTTCCAAATGCTATGTCTCAAGCAGTAATTCTGCAACATCTAGGACTGCTTTATGAAGCGCTATCTTTTTCTTTAATAAGGAGATAATCGAAAACAAGTTAGCTGGGCTAGAGAGAAAAAATGGTGTTTCTCCTGGCTGGCTGGGGATAATAAAAGTATTTTTGACAAGGGTTTAGAGAAGCTCTGGCTGGATGAGGTCGTATAACAGGAGCTGGGCTTTCTGACCCCAAAATATATATCTGATGTGATGATACTACACTTCAGGAGCTGTCAGAAGAAAATCTCTTGGGTTATTTTTGTTACCGCTTTGACAGCAACTAGTGTCTTGAAGCACTAGGAAAGAAAAAGTGAGCCTGACAGGACAGGAATGAATTGCCTCCATGACAGAAAGAAACTGCCACATGTAAGGAGGTAATACACAGACTGCAGGAGGAGGAAGATAAATAAGAATGTATATGAGGACAATATCAATTCTATACTGAGTGTCTGAAAGCATTAGTCTTCCTTGTATTTTTTCCTCTTGTCTCCTAGTTTCTCCCTGTCACAAAGAAATGTACTTTTTTCAAGTTTGCATGTTTGTTTCAGTAGTTTTTATTATGTATATATTCATTGTACTATGTCTTTCTCAACATTTTGCATATAAACCCTGTATGTATGAAAACACCTCTCCTAATCCTACAACATCTCTTGATGCTCCGAGAGGTTTTCTAAAAGGATGACATGGATGTAAATCCCTCACTTATGCAACTCACTGGAGGCCTCAGAAAGCCTAAGCTCTAAACCCTCCAGGAAGCCCCATTAAATGTTCAGTGGTTGACTTGCAAGGATCTCTTATCGCCCTGTACTTGTGGGCTTGGATTTTAATGCCTCAGATTGAAGACTCCTTTTGTTGCTTGGTTTCTTTAGCTCTGTAGGTGATGTGTAGGAAAAGGCAAAAGGATGAGGAAATGGCTGAGGTGTTTAATGCCTTTTTGCCTCAGTATTCAATAGTCAAACTAGCTGTTCTCAAAGTACCTACCCCCCTCAGCTAGAAGACAGGCACAGGGAGCAGAATGTAGCCCCACAATCCAAGAGGAAATGGTGTGAAACCTGCTGCTCCACTTAGATGCACACAAGCCTATGGGGCCAAATGGGATTCATCAAAGGATACTGAGAGAGCTGGTAAATGTCCTCAGCAAACCACTTTCCATCATTTATTAGCAGTCCTGGCTAACTGGGGAGGTCCCAGAGGACTGGAAGTTAGCAAATGCAGCACCCATCTACAGGAAGAGAGAGCTGGAGGATCCACAGAACTACAGGCCTGACCCCAGTGCCAGGGAAGGCTATGGAGCAGATCATCCTGAGTGCCATCACATGGCACATACAGGGCAACCAAGGATTCAGACCCAGTCAGCATGGGTTCATGAAAAGCAGGCTCTGCTTGACTAACCTGATCTCCTTCTGTGACGAGGTGACCCTGTTAGTGGATGAGTGAAAGGCTGTGGATGCTGGCCACCTGGACTTTAGTACAGACCTTGACACCCTTTCCCACAGCATTCTCCTGGAGAAACTGGCTACTCATGGCTTGGATGAGTGTACTCTTCACTGGGTAAAAAAACATCTGGACAGTGAGGCCCAACGAGTGGTGACGAATGGAGTTAAATCCAGTTGGCAACTGGTCACAAGTGGTGTTCCCCAGGGCTCAGCACCAGGGACAGTTCTCTTTAATATCTTTTAATATCTTTTTAATATCAATGATCTGGATGAGAGGATCGAGGGAACCCTCATTAAGTGTACAGGCAATACAAAGATGGGTGGGAGCACAAATTCTCTTGAGGGTAGGAAAGCTCTTCAGAGGGACCTGGACAGGCAGGATCAACGGGTCAAGGCCAGTTGTATGGGGTTCAACAAGGGCAAGTCCTGGCTTTTGTATTTGGGTCACAACAACCCCAGACAATGCTGCAGGCTTAGCAAGGAGTCTCTGGAAAGCTGTCCAGTGGAAAAGAACATGGGGGTGTTGATTAATAGCTACCTGAACATGAGCTAGCACTGTGCCCAGGTGGCCAAGAAAGCCAACAGCATCCTGGACTGTATCAGGAATAATGTGGCCAGCAGGACTAGGGAAATGATTCTCCCTCTGTACTTGGCACCAGTGGGGCCACACTTCAAATACTGTGCCTGGTTTCAGGGACCTCACTACAAGAAGGACATTGAGGGGCTGGAGCATGTTCAGAGGAAGACAACAAAGCTGGTGAAGGGTCTAAAGAACAAGTCTTATGAGGAGCAGCTGAGGGACCTGGGATTGCCTAGCCTGAAGAAAAGGAGGCTCAGTGGAGACCTTACTGCTCTCAACAACTCCCTGAAAGGAGATTGTAACGAGGTGGGGGTTGGTCTCTTCTCCCAAGTGACAAGTGATAGGACAACAGGAAATGTCTTCAAGTTGTGCCAGGGGAGGTTTAGACTTGCTATAGGAAAAAATCCTTCACTTGAAAGGGTTATTTAACATTGGAACAGGCTGCCTAGGGAAGTGGTGCAGTCACCACCTTGGAGGTTTTATAAGACATGTATATGAGGTATTTAGGGACATAGTTTAGCGGTGGGCTTGTCAGTGTTATATGAATGTTTGGACTCAACAATCTTAAAGGTTTTTTCCTACCAAAATGACACTATGATTCTATGTTTGTATGTCTGTTGATATTTTGATGGTACAAAGTTGTTAGCTGGGAATTGTGTTTAAGAGGGTACTATCCAAGTAATAAGGACTAGAGTTAAAATTGTTTCCACCTTTTTCTGGTGCATTTGTGGTAACTTTGACTGTCTGGTAGCTTGTTCTTCACTACATCTTCTGCTTTGACACTCCTAAAACTTAAGTCGAAAAAACAGATTCATTTTACTCTAGCAACTAAGGCGTGACTTGTGAATAAGATTATTTCATTGCTTTGTGATATAGCCAGAACATAAGAAAATTGAGAGGAGAATAGATAGATTAAAAACTTTCAAACACAAGCTTCTGTTTGAAAGATGGTTTATCTTCAGAAATAGAAGACCTTGAAAGGTGAAAGACAAATGTGAAATAGAGGGGGAAAGAAGGGTAAGGCAGGGATAGACTAAGAAAAAATGAAAATAGATTTACTTCTATTATTTGCATATCTGTGGTACTATGTCTCAATTGTTGAAGACTCCTTAGACTATTGCTGGCAACAGACTTCATAAAAACATGAGCCAAAAATGGAGCTAAAGGTTGATTTTTACCATTGTGTTGAGAAAAACAAGTCTCAGTTGTAAATAAGGACAAGCTATTTCTCACTGCTACAGCTAAGATTTTGATTTTTCAGCTAAAAAAAATACAACATGAAAAAATGTTTCTTGACAAAAAGTCAAGAATGATGTTCAGCAAAAGGAAAGAGATGTCGGGGAACGGAGGGAGAGCAGAACAAGCAGGTGTGTGCATGCTCTCAGTGGCAGCTCCATCAGCAGCATTTGGACTGCCTTGGATGTGGAGATCAGATTGAATAAACCATCTGATTAAAATACACCCATTAAATTCTAAGTAGAAGAATAACTTTCTGATCCCTAGGTGAACAACAAATACATACCTTACGGGGAAATTACTCAATGTATTACAAGTGCAGTAAGCCTGCATAAGTCAGAAGTCAAAAATGTTTTGTCTCTGGAGTTCAGAGGAGTTGCTCTGACATCTTCCTACAAGCTAGAAATTAATCAGACATAAAATGTGCAGAAGGAAACAAATTTACCATATTTTGAAGTCTTTGGGTGCTCTCTTCTCTCTGTCAGGAATCAGTGACATCCTACCACATTTCACCTATATCTGCCTGCTTAATTAAGAAGCAACTTTCTTTTCAAAATATGCCTATCATCATGTCATGCCAATGCATTTCTCCCTTTCTTTTTTCTCTTTCTCTGTTTTTTTGACAGGAAGTTTATCTTTATGGGTTAGTATTAATCTGCAGATGAGTGCCGATAAGTCCACATCGTTCCTCACTGCAGTGTGAAGATGACACTCACTTGTATAAGTGGAGCTAATTGGACCACTTAAGATCTTTGTACACTTTCATTTTTCCCTTTCTGGCTCTGTTTTTCTTATCTTTTTCTGTTTGAACTCTGTCAATGCTGAAGAAAAAGAATGTCTCAATCTGAAGAGCCAAAGCTGTGGAGGGGCATTGAAGCAAGACCGTATCACTTATGAACTGGCAGTGAAGGATGTGTACTACCTACTTAATAGCACCTGCCTGATCACCTCCATGGCAAGTGCTGTTCAAACATGTTATAAAGGAAGGCAGTCCCATTCCCACAGAAGACACAACTGAAAGTCTCTCCTGTCTACCTTCTGCTCACTTTTCTACACCTACTTTAATTAGGATTCTCCTGTTCCTTTTCCCTGTTGTCTTTCTACTCTTCTTCTCAGGCTCCTCATAATGAAAAGATCCCTTCAGACATCTCTGTACTACTTCTTGCTCCATTTGAAGTGCCTCAGTATGGAGCTAGTATGTTTTGTTCAGGCTTCATCACAGAAGACCTCAACATGCAGGTGATTAGATCAGGGAAACATTTCTGTGAGGTCTCATGTAGCTTGAGCACTTGGCCTTGCTTCATGGGAGGGCTAGGCTGCAGGATTTTTGTATCATCCTCTGAAAGTTAAATACAAGTAAATGAGGAATAAAAAATGCATGTGTAAGCATTTAATCAGCTAAAAGGTCAAATCAAGAAACAGGAACCAGGTGAGACAAACAGGGAAGGGGCTGCATGCAAGTTACACCTAGGCTGCATTTTCAATCTTTCTGTGGTTGCCATGAGTAAAAACATAGAGACTCCATCCATAGCTAGCACAGGATGCAATTACCTCAACAAAGACAGTTGCCAAAATTTTTTTCTTCAGAAAGGACATAATTGTTAATGAATCTAGATGAGTGCTATTAGGAATGATGCCACTTTTGGACTGCCACAGAAGAATTGCACTGGAACAACTTCTTTTTTTTAAAAAAAAAAAAAAATCTAAAAGTGATTTGCAACTTTTGAAGAGCAGTGAAGGAACAAATTCTGAAAAACATATTGAGTACCTCCACAGGGAGACTTTAGAGAATGAAGACTATGCATGGATATTTTCAGTGATAAAAAATTCTAATCAGTTCCTTAGTCCCAAAGCTAGCAGCCAAAACCTCCAGCCTTCAGGAAGTGAAGGAAAGAGCTGGAAGCTCAGCATTTGGCTTACAAATACTTTTCCATTGAGATTATTGGGGAAAAAATAGAAAAGTATTTTAAAAGTTTGAGCCTTTACTGTTTTGCAGTCTTTATGCTAAATTCTGGGAACTAGACTAAAACCATCATGAGTGTACTGACTGCCAGAAACATTGCACACTAATATCTGAGTGAACAAATGCAATATATGGCCTTATGTGGTCAATTTATATTGCCAGGAAAAGTACAGCTTTAATCTGCCAGTCTTCATCTCCTTTGATCCTTGAGATGTGCCATTGACAACAGTTTCCATGTCAGAAAAGATCTCTGCTGTGAAGAAGAGACTTGAGAGTAAAAGGTTATGTGATTTAGGAATCAGAATTATCCAGGTAATGGATACAGCAGGAGAGCTTTGTAGGAAGTAACAAGAAAGCACAAAACAGCTCATTTTTGAGGTACTGTGGTAATACAGCAGAGTACAAAAAACAGGTAATGGAACAAGAGGAAATTAAAGAGAGGTTTTTTTCTCTCCTTACATTAGGCAACTTCAGAACTCTTCAGGCAGAAGGTTTGCATGGTGATGTAGCTGTATGTTACTCTAACTTTGGTAAAAACACTTGGGGTTTTTTAGTATATGTCCAATTTTCTTCTTCTCTTATCAAATAAAGCTCTTATAGAACATTTTTGTTCAGGAATAAATGACATTTGCAGGCTTAAGAAAAAATATATTAAAGCTTAATGTTTTAGTAAATATTTTTGCACAAAAATAATCTCTTTTGCTTGATTTTTCTATTTCATAGTTCATTTCGCTAGAACTAGCAGCTAGTATGTTTATGAGTAACTTTTTTGTTCCCTTAAAGATCATAAATACTCTTTTAAAAAAAAGTTATGTTCTGCTGCCAGATTCCGAGTCACCCATGGATCCACACTGTTCAGTTACCTGTAAATGGTGGTCTAAGCATGTTTATTGTCAGGGGCTGAATGTCATCAAGTGTCTCTTTCAGTGAAATGACAATTTTGGCTGTGCCTGCATTGTGTTTTCCTTCCCTCTGTTCATTGCTGCTCAGTCTACTGCACTATGGTGACTGTTCTGACTGTTCTTGCAAGCACAGTACGTGCCACTATGGCAGCATCCTTTGAACCAAAGAAAAGAATAAAATTTCAGTCAAGGGTTTTGAATGGATGTAATAAACTGGGAGCTTTTCTCATCTTGTAAAGAAGTTCCTAGATACCATATAGGAAAACATCCTGGCTCACATAGCAAGAGTGTTTTGAGTTACCTATTGGTCTGTTCTGGGTAAAATAAAATTATCTTGAAATATTCTGAGTATCAAATTTTGATGAGCTGTCAAAAGAAAAGTACTTAACTTCTAACTAATTCTAATGTGCAACTAGAAAATGGATAAAAGGACTTTTAAAGCTATTTCCATCCTGTGTTGTCATGTTGTCAGAGCTGAAAGTAAGTTTTGGAAGTGATTCTTGCCTACCCTTAGATAAAAGGAGGTTGATTGTGGCTCATAATATGCTGTCCTAAGCTGGGTATTGTGACTTTTGTGTTAAGGAAAACGGTATCTTGAAGGCAGCATCTTTCACTCATCAAGAAGAAGATTCACTTCTTGACTGTATAGGAATCAAAGCTTTAGGAAAAATTCCAGTTAAAAGCTCTACTGGCTTTGGGAGCAACTCCCAAGTAAAGCTTATGGTACTGCTTTAAACCTTCTAAAAACAGATTGAGTCAAGTTCTTTAGAATATATTTTGGAAAACAATATTGCTTTGGCAAAGGAATGAACAAGATGAAATTAGGTTAAGAGTAAGTCTTCTCTATCTGTAATATCTTTTTTTTTTATGAACTATATATAAGTTGATTTGCTCAAGTCTTATTCCTTCCAGCTTTCATGTAAAATTAGAAATAAAAAGTCTAATATACCAGCTAATGCTTCTGAAGATAGGATAGAAAAAAATGGAATTGTATGTAAAGACAGAGGCAGATTTAGACTTTGAAGTTAACAGCAATCCTTCTTCTGTTAGGGGAGCAGCTTGTCTCAGGGCCTTAATTCTGTACTATTTCTTGCTCTCCACTATCAGTAGGGGAATAGTATGTAGCAAACTCTGTTCTAGCTGTAATTCTTTCTCTGGGGGAAACCATACTGTGACTTTTCTGACAGTGCAAAGAGACAGTAGCAGAGGCCAGGCTTCACAGGTACTGCTGCACTGGAATATGCCTTTTCACTCAGCTGATAGGCTACTTTTTCAGTAAGGTGAGAACTTGCCTAGTTATCTAAACACTGCTGTCACCTGAGAAAGGTATAATACACAGTCTGGATAATGGGCATGGCTTAGAACCCAACAGAATAATATATAAAACCAGGCTTCATTACTTTTCTGTGCATGGAAGATTGTATTTTATTTATATTTTTAACTGTTTTAAAAATTACAGTTTTTGCAGTCTTCTCTGAAGTAAGAAACATGGCCTTAAGCTAAATGAAGAGATCTTTTGAATATGTTGGCAGTATAGTTCTTCTGGAACATCTAGATGCAGTTAATTGGCAAACACATGCTCTCGTAGCAAATAAATTTGCAATCCCTCTCATGCTTGGAGTGTGAACTGCTGCTGTAATAAAGACCCCAAAGCATATCATCACAGAGTGCATCCTCATGTGTCGTTACCGACACCCGAACCCCGGGATCTCTGCCACCCAACCTCTGCCGTTGGGTACCATCACAGACACAGGCTTCAATGTGAAGGATGTTGCAAATGGCGTTTATTGCACAGCTGCAATTGCTTATATAGCACAAGCCACACCCACAAGGCCCCTCGTGGGCAGTCTGAGCTTTCTGTTACATCGCGAGATCTTCCGCACGCCGATCCCTGCCTAGGGCGGGCTCTGCTCACCACAACACTCATGGACTTGAAAGTACCCTTGTTTTCACTTTCACCTTTGCATAGTTGTGCTTTTGAGAGTAGCTGACCCTGTTCTGTCCATGCAGACTTTACTCTGTCTTAATTATAATTTTGTATTCTGATCATAAGTGAGAATATGAGGTAAAGCTGAAGAATCCGTGCAGTAGCTCTCTTGAAAAATAGAAGCTACGAAAGGATCTACTGTCTCCAGCTTGTTTTCAGGGCATCACTTGAAATGCTGAAACATCACCCAGACAACAGTTAAGTAGCTATTTTGTGAACCTGATTATGTGTCAAGTACTCGATACTCCTCAGCAGCAAACACCACAGAGAAACTTATTGCTCCATGTCAGCTGAAACCTTTATTACCAACATGTACATGCTAATGATTTATTGACTGGTCTTTGCAAGAAGGTGACCCATGAAGATTTCCACCGATTACAAGAAAAAGATCTCAGCCTGACTTTGGGAAGTGCTCAGCTGTCTTTAGTGTCAACCCTTATGATCAGAGAGCAAGCTAAATAGCAGGCCAGCGAAAGGATTTTTCTCAAAGAAAATGTCAGAGCGTCTGAAATTCTGAAGATATTTTCTTACAGGAAATATCACCTTCAGCATGGGAAGAAAATGTTTGAAACATTGCAAGGGTGCTTCGGAGGATTTGTACCTTGAAAATCTGTGTCCTTTTCCATTGGGAGCCAGCTTCCTCAGGTATTTCTCATGTTTTATCATCTTTCCTCCTCTTTCCCATGTTTCAGGGCCATACAACCTGTTCTGTAGAAGAAACCGGGTCCTGAAATAGCTGAACTAAAACTCCTATTTGAACGAGCACAATGGCAGCTTATTCAAATCAAACTGCTGTGGGTTTGGATGCTCTCTTTAGTGGCAAAGCCTCCTTTGGAAAGTAGGTTCTTTCATATTTTGCTTCAAAGCAATTTCCACAGAACATTTTCTCTCTATTAGGAAGTGACAAATAGGTTAACTTTGTTATCAGAATTAACTTCATTCTGACAATTTATTGTTTGCCTTAAACTTCACTTAAGAACAGTCTCTTTTCTGGCTTAAACATCTATTTCAACTTATCCTGATTCTATGGCTTATGTTCTTCAGGTTGATACATTTTTATATATAAGTGTGTATCTACTTATATATTCTTATTTATACCATTGTAAAAAATAATGGCAGATGTATCCCTCCTGGTGGTTGCAAACAACTATAGTGTTTGATGATGAATGCATGACATTGTCATCCAGAATTGCTGTTTATGGTGAAACGTGGCCTTTAATAAGAACTTACTGTGTATGTTGAGCAGTATTCTGGATTTCTGCAAAATGCTTCAATAAACTTGTCACGCAGATTTCTCTCCCTCCTGGAAAAGACAACTTAATGCCTCCTCTGCTTCCCTCTGTTTTGGATTTATTGGTGGAAGGCATGCATGTGTATATACACGCTGGAAGTTTTTTATGAATTACACAGTTATTGTTATTTCTCCTTATACACGGAGAAAAAGGCTCCTTTCAGCCTGACTGAATTTCAATTCTGTTTCAGAGAATAACAAAACAGGAGAGCTTCAGTCCGACTCTGAGAGGGAGCATGTTGTGGGTGTCCTCTGCATAATCTGTGTGTCTGTGGGTGGTACAGCCTAGCCTTAGCGAAGTTACAACAGCCTGATTTCTCTCCCATAACCTTGCTTTTAGTGTTTGAGGATTTTATCAACAGCAAATTCCTCAGATTAGCGTTTTCCATTCTGTGTGTGTGCCTCCAGCTCTTTGTATCCAGCAATTCTTTGTGAAAGCTTCAGGCCAACATGGCACAGCTATTTATAAGATGATGATTAGGGGGAAATACCATGTTTAACTCACTTGAAAGAAAATATTTTTAAGAACCACCAGCAGTTTTTTCTCCTCCTCTCAACTCACCGAGTCTTACGTTTTAGTGCCAACACTTGTGGTGACTTGTTACCTGCAAATGTTCTCTCTGTTTCCATGAAAAACAACCCACTTTTAGCTGTGTCAGAAGCCTCTGCAAAAGGCTTTCTGAATTTGAGCAACAGATTTTTTTCAATAGGGCACTGTATTTACCCAGAGATTATCTGCTCTCATTATACCCTGGTCCACTTGACAGTGTTTGCCCTTAAGATCATACTGCCCCAAACTATCTGGTCTTGTGTGATTGTGTGGTCCAGATTTGAGCTCTGATGACTTAAATGGATCTTCAAAAAAAAAAAATGTGTCTGCAGTGAGGTGGAAGCAGCTTCAGGAATCGTGGGCTAAGACATCACCTCTTCCATGCTTTCCACCTCTAAACCGTGAGGAAGAGACTCAACAGAGATGCAGAGGAGGTGTAAACTCAGACTACAGGAAGGTGGTAGAGGCAAGCATGATGAAGTCCAGATAAGGGAATTAGGACAGAGAGTTGTCTAAGGTGAAGATAAGGGAGATAAAAAGAGAAGAGTGAATCACAAAATCGTTTAGGTTGGAAGAGACCTTCAAGATATCAAGTCTAACCTAGCACTTCCAGGTCACCTCCAGACTATGTCCCTAAACTCCACAGCTTCACATCTTTTAAAAACCTGCAGGGGTGGTGACTCCACCACTTCCTTGGGCAGCCTGTTCCAATGCTTCACAACCCTTTCAGTGAAGAGGTTTTTCCTATAGCTAATATAAACCTTCCCTGGAACAGCTTGAAGACATTGCCTCTTGTCCTGTTACTTGGGAGAAGAGACCAACATCCAACGTCGCAGAGAGTTGTTGAGAGCAGTAAAGTCTCCCCTCAGCCTCCTTTACTCCAGGCTAAGCAATCCCAGGTCCCTCAGCTGCTCCTCATAAGACTTGTTCTTTAGACCCTTCACCAGCTTTGTTACACTTCTCTAGACACACTCCAGCAGCTCTTGTAGTGAGGGGCCCAAAACTGGACACAGCATTCAAGGTGTGGCCCCACTGGTGCCAAGCACAGGGGGACAATCACTTCCCTAGTCCTCCTGGCCACATTATTCCTGATACAAGCTAGGATACCAAAATGATCAAGGGACTGGAGCACTTCTTGTATGAAGACAGGCTGCGGGAGTTGGGGCTGTTCAGTCTGGAGAAGCGAAGGCTCCAGGAGGATCTTATAGTGGCCTTCCAGTACCTGAAAGGGGCTTACATGATGGCAGGAGAAGGTCTATTCAAAAGGGTTTGTAATGATAGGACACGGAGTAATGGATTTAAACTAGGAAAGGATCGATTTAGATTCAGTATTAGGAAAAAAATCCTTTAATATAAGAGTAATAGATTATTGGAATGGACTGCCCAGAGAGGTAGTAGAGGGACCATCCCTGGAGTCATTCAAGGTCAGGCTTGATAGGGCCCTGGGTGACCTGACCTAGGTAGAGAGGTCCCTACCTGTGTAGGGAGGTTGTACCAGATGGCCTCTAGAGGTCCCTTCCAGCCTAAAACCTTCCATGATTCTATGCTGTTGGCCTTCTTGGCCACCTGGGCACACTGCTAGCTCATGTTCAGGCAGCTGTTGATCAACACCCCCAGGTCCTTTTCTGCTGGGCACCTTTCCAGGCTCTCTTCCCCAAGTCTGTTGTGCTGCATTATGTGGGGTTGTTGTGGCCCAAGTGCAGGACCCAGAACTTGGCCTCAACCCATCAAACCAGTCTGTCCCTCTGTAAAGCCTTCGTGGGGTGGTTATACAGACAAGATGGCATGAATTACATGCCCGCTGCATGTCACTCAACAGCTTCATTCCTTGGAGGATAAGCTGAGCCAGCATTACATTTCTGGTAGCATATTTTGAGCTCTGCTGCTCTGTGCGGGCTAGTAGGAAGAAAGTATTCTAAACATGAGAATTGACATGCTGGGAATAGTTTAGCTTCCTTCATAATGTGGTGTCAGCTAGGAATTCCTTTCATTGAATCAACAGTAAGTTCCTAATTTAATGCCAAAGGTGTGCAGTTTCTTTCTTGGCTTAAATGGATGTACATTTATTTTTTTATTGGACAGTAAAAAAACCCTCTTCTCTGTTCTTGCTAAGCAGACTACCTCCATATAATATTATTTTTCCCGTGCCTTTCTGCTACTTTTGTAAGGTTGTTCTTTCCACTGAATCCAAGTCTGTTGTGCATTTCTACTATATTATGGATTTTCAGTATTATATATTTTCATATATTATTTTGCTGTCAACTTCTTTATTGTTCATTAGGACCACTCTAAGCATTCTTTAGCTGGGGTTTCTTTTTCACCTGGCATACGCTTGTTCCTCAGCTCTTTTATCAAGACAAGAATAATTCTGAATTTTCTTCTAGTGCTTTTAGGCAAATAAAATCTCCTGCTGTCTTGATTCTTTCACACAGTATTTTTGAGCCCATAGTCAGCTGCAGTCTGAGCTTGCTTATGCACCTTTCCGTTCAACTCAAGCATTCAAAGTGATCTCCTTGCATTCGTACTCCTTTGTCACTAGGCTTCCCAGGGCACATACATTAGCTAATGTAAAATACATTTTTATCCAAGTGTGATTGTTTCTTTTGGCTGGTTCTGTGCAAAGTGCGTGTGTTCCACTTTCAAACATGCATTACTAGGAATGGTTTGGAAGGAAACAGATTTCCTATAATCTCTAATGCAACACTCAATATCATAATTGCTCTTAAACACTGACCTTAAATAGCCAACAAGATTTCAGAGATGTCTTTGCTATAAGTCTCACATGATGAGGAAGTATGTTGACCTTTAAAAACTCTGTGCTATCTGTGAAACAGGTAAAGTTTTCCTGAAATAGCTGGGGCTGGAACTCCAGGAAGGTCTCTTCTCAGTCAATTGATATTGTGAAGTAAATGGAACAAAGACCACTTAGAAATTCAAGCTACTGCTATTTGATAGTAAGGTTTATTTCAGGAGGCGATCATAAAATTTTAGCTTAGCTAATCGAGATCATTATTTGGAGTTATCCTGGGCAAAATTACCACTGCTATAACATTTACAGCTTTATAAAATAAGGCTGCATTCATCTCCAGTTGAAATTGGGGAACAGTTCTGGAAACGGTAAACCAAATTATTTTGATGTTTAAATATTGAACTAAAAATCTGATATCCCAATTTTGTTCGTTCCCATTCAATTTTTTCCAGATAAGTCTTATGTACAGATGTTTATGTACAAATGTCTGAAGTGGAAAGCAGAATTTTTCAGGAAAATTCTACTAAAAAATAATTTTTTAAGTTTTGGGGTTATTTTAAGATTCACACATTATTTGCATGAAAGATGCTGTCCATTATACTATCTTTTCTTTGGAATCCCTTATAAATCTAGTAAGGGGAATCATGTAAACTATTAAGTAAATCTAGCACATATTTTGATAAAGTTCTGTGAGGTCTATCACTAGACATTTGGTTTGACAAACACCTGCATAATTGTTAGCAATCCTACAGCACTCTTGTGAAAAGCCTTCATTTTCTTCCACATAAGATCCTACATTACACCCTTAATATTGTGAATGTTGCTGCATGGCCTCCATGTAATTTAAATATTGATCAGTTGTTTTCTTCTGTGTTTGTGAAGAATGTACAAGTTCTTTAAATACAAAAATATATTCAATTGCCTTGTTTTCATAGAATCATAAAATGGTTTGGATTGGAAGGGGTCTTTAAAGGTCATCTAGTTCAATCTCCTTGCAATAAGCAGGGACATGTTCAACTAGGTCAGGTTTCTCAAAGCCCCATCCAGCCTGATCTTGAATGTTTCCAGGGATGGGGCCTCCACCACCTCTCTGTGAAAACTGTTTGCCTTAGTTAAACCAGAAATATATGTTCCTGGGACACTAGGCAACCATTAAAAAAAAAAAAAAAAAAAAAATGTTGGTCTTCTGCAGCAATATGTCACTCTAGAGGATGGTACATGACTGCTCTTTTATTCTCCTCTTCTACTGTTGTCTTTCATACCAATATAGTCTGCTATGTGTTAGTAAGCTTCCTCTAGCTACGTGGGGTTGTCATTGCCATATCCTGTTACATTTCCCCTAGTTAAATTCCTTCTCACAAAACAGGAGCAGAGAATTATAAGAAAGAAATCTAATCACCTATAAAATGTGGACTGATAACATATTGAAGGAGATTAAATTACATGGTCCCCACATTAACTGGGTGGAGTTGGATTTGAGGACTGAGATGGCACCTGACAGACACCTCTGGTGTCTAGCTCTTCTAACTTCAACCAGAAATCTGAAACTCTAACAGCACTAGAGACAGAAAATAGAAATATGCTGCCAGACTTAATTCTTGCTTGCCAAACTTCAGGATGTTGTGGTCAGACAATGGAGATGCCTGGCTAGGGGACCGCAAGGCAAACTAGATCTCCCTTGCAGGCACCTTCCTTTCTCTGCCAGGCCCCTGGTGTGAGAGGTAGGGCTCCCTTAGAGCCAAAGGATGGAAAAGCAAGCTGGTTTCAAGCCCATTTCTGGCCAAAGCGTTCAGTGCATGGTTGGTCGATGGATACTGATATGGATAATGCTGAGGCTTTGAGAAGCTTGTCAGCAAAAAATGATTGGCCTGGTTTTTGGTCTGTCAATCTCTTCATTCCATCTGCGCTGTGGATGAAATGCACCCATGAAGATTACAAATAAAACAAGGGTAGGCATGCAGTGTCCAGACCAACACACTCTGAGGAATTCTGTGGGCAAGAGCCTTCTTCACAGCAGAGTCCTGTTCTGTTCATCATTTCTAGCACCCATCCTTTAAGCTCCCAGTTAGACTAGCAGAAACATGCACATGGATCCCAGTGGCTGCATTAGGATTGCAGACACAGCGTGCACATATTTATTTCCTGATTTTAGCTGCTTAAATTTGCAACCTAGGGCTTAAATTTGCTTATTCCTTATGTGAAAGTAATTCTTCTGCCTAATTTCTTTCAGCACCACCACAATGAGCAAAACCCAAAAGCCTACTGACTAAATTCTATTTTTAAAAAAAAGACAAAATAAAAAAATTGAGCTAGTGCTGAGGCACTGTATTTCTAGTTAATAAAAATTTTCTGTACAAAGTGCCTAGGTTTTGTGTACTTAAATCCTCTATAATTTTTGGTGTTTATAAAAAGGAGTACGGTGCAAAATAATTTAACCTGTAGTTTAGTTTTAATTTTAAAATAGCATCATTTAAAAAAATATTTTAGTATCTTAATAAGTTCATTTTTTTAATTTTTATTTTTACTAGTGGCAAACCAATACTAATGTCGTTGCTTTGGTGTCATAAAAAGAACAAATTTGTGGCTAATTTCAACTTTGTATAGTGGGAATAATTTCACTTGGGGAACATAACTCTACCATTTTGCTCAATTAGACTTGAACAGACAGAGGAATTCATAGTTTCTGTAGGGAACATAAGCTGTTTCAACAACACAGATCCAGAGTTCATCTCCAGAATGATCTCCCAGGGCATGAAATATGTTCCATTTAAATCTTAAACCTTGTTCACCACCAAGTAAAATCTGTAGCAAGAGTTTTTTATTCTGATTTCTTAGGGCTGCTTTTCCTCTTCAGTGGGTTTTAAATGTCTGCCACAAAACAACAATTGTATCTTTGTGGCCCATCAAGAGCTGAGGTCTTGGAAGCTACAGTGAATGCATGTACACCTACACGTGATTTTGTGTACATCTGCATAGAAGTGGTCGTAGTGGTAGAGCTGAGTCTGCACAAATATGGAAGACCCTCTTTGTTAGTTCTTTGTCAAACTCTGTCAAGGCCATGTTAACCTTGTGTGAGGGAATATCTTAGCTAAGATGAGTCAGTTATTCTTACTGAGGATGTCTGTGTCAGCCTGTCCATCAGAAAACATCTCAGCAGCCTTTTCATCAGAAGTGCCAGACTCGATGTGCAAAGCAACCAGTATCAGCCATTTGTCTGCAGCCTCTGAACACCTGGCACTCTTGCAGCCTGCTTGCTGGAAATCCATTGACCCACAGTTTCACCAGCACCTTTAACAAGGGGAGGAATTTGGTTTAAACTCTGTAGCCAATAGGTACAGCTTTGTAAGCGAAGGCCTGGTAAAATCATGTCTCTGGCCTGTAACTTAGGCTAAGCAGAGAAGGACTCTGGGAGAGTGACTCAGCTAGAAGAGAGGAGGCGAGGCATGCCATGTGCCTGCACCCTGGTGTTTGGTGGTTGGTTACAATGGGTTTGTTGTGCCTAAAAAGTATGTAAACTAATGGTAGACTAACGGATAAAAAGGCCAAGCTTTTTGTAAATAAAGTTCCTCCTTTGCACCTGCCAGGGGACTCCGTGGTGCTCCATACCATCCTGATCATTATAAATCTCCTTAGATTTTAGTCCTTATCCTTCCTGGCCACAAGCAAGAAGTCCAGGTGGTTTAGATTCCCTGGCATTGAACTTGCCACTCTTCTACCTGCTGGTTCTCTTCGATTTCCATTGAGCAACCCTGAAAAAATGTTTGCTGTTAAGGGTGAACAAAACTGATGAGGTATCTGGTTACAGAAATTTCTTCAGCCACTTCCCAGATTGTTTATTTGTTTCAAGATCTAGTCCTTTAAAAATTCATTCCTCAATAGCCTTGTGCCATTCTTGTGGCAGACAGTAGCACTGGAAGACTGGAGCCTGCTTTTTTTCCTTGACAAAGAAACTATGCTGAGCCTCACCTCATTTTTCATTTTAAACGGCACAGCCATTGGAAGCCCAGGAGAAGCATAAACTCCTTGAGGAGATGTGTAAGAAATATATTTTTTTTTTTTTTTTAAAGTTAAACTGGCAGTGAAGGTTCGGAAAGGCCTTTAAGCTGCCTTAAAAAAAAAAGAATCTCTTCTACAGAAAATGATGACAAGGGACTCACTTTTTAAAAGGTCATATCTTTGGGATGAGAGATGTGGTATTGTGTGGGATAGAGAGCCGTGCCATCCAGGAGGCACTAGGATTAATGTGTTCTATGTCATGACCCACAATAATCATATTTAGTGTAAATAGTAAATGTTTTTTTCTCCTCAGAATCTGTATCACAATTGCATGCAAGTTTCCACTTGGGGAATATGGTGTCAGTGTAAGAATTTAGAGAGTTTAAAGGTTTCTGACAACTGTCAGTTCAGAAGTCTGTGACAAAAGATATAAAAATAATGATGGTAAATCCACAGTAAGGGACAGCTTAAATTTTCAGTCTTGAAATGTTTACATGTCTTTTATTGTTTGCTATAAACTTATACAATTTTACAGACAGACAACAATAAACTATTGTGAAATAAAATTGTCATGCTGAAAAGTAAGTCAGAATTAATTTTTCTTCTTTATAAATATACAATCATTAAGAATGTAAGGGTATTGAACATTCTTCTGACTTCTGTTGATGTTACTCAAAACAGTAAACTTAAAAAGATCCGGTTTTGGCATGAGCATAGAATTCTTGACAAGAAGACCAGAAATACAATATTTCTGGTGTTTTTCAAGTAAATCAAGAGCAACCTACAGCCTACCTGAATTCTAATGAAAGCGTGAATGCACAGAACTATTTAACCTTTTCTCTATAGCATGGTGCTTGAAAACTGTATTAATAGAAAAACGCAACCTAAAATTTCAATTAGTATACACATACTTATGCACAGCTCCATGCAGTTCTACAGTTTGCAGTTCCCAACTCTCACACAGAAACTCTGTCATGACATGTAACATCATTATTAAAACACCAGCTTGCCGAGTACCTGGAGCATCTTTGAAATAAATAAACGAGCTTTCTGTTGTGGACAAGAATTGGGAGGTAAGAATCTAGAAGTCTCAGCATTCAGGGCACAGACTGAACATATCTCTGCATCTATATCAGCTACCTATTTTACCCTCTCTGAACACCAACGTTTTGATGATGATAAGTAAAAATCCAGGACTACTTTGAGCATCCAGCAATTTACTACTTTGTCCAAAACAAGGGAGTTTTGAATCAGTATTCGTGCATGCCTTTTTTTTTTTTTTCCTTTTTTTCTTTTTTTTCTTTTTCCCATATCCACAATACTTCTCGGGCAGTTTCTTTAGCTATATTTTTGTGCAGCTGATGTCAGGCATAACCCAGCACCTGAGTTCGGCATTGCAGGGACAACTTGTCATATTCCACTGAAATATGTCCTAAGCCAGAAGGGAGTCCCAATGGAGTTATAATGAATCCAGATGTCAGAGTAGGTGTGACTGTATGCTAATTACAAATGCTGTTTGGATATATGCTGAAAGCTCTCAAAATGGCTGGGTTTCTTTGATGTATTTATGAAATTTTGCTCAGCAAGCTCTTCTGCAAATTCTCCCCACTGACTCTGGGCTTTCTCTTCATTCCCCTTTTGCATTCTGTTGTCTAGAAGAGTCTTTCACTTGTGCATCACATTCTTGTAGGTTATTTATTTTTAAAATTTCAAGTACAGTTTGGGATTTTGTACCTCTGTGAAAGCCTTCACATGGTGGGAGATGGGACCTGTAAGTAAAGCTCTCTTCTATCATGCAAAGATAGTGTCCTAGGGCCAGATTAACTGCTGGAATTTGTTGCTGACCCACAGGGTTCTATATTGTGTGAGTGGCCTTATGAGATCATTTGCTAACTACAAACGACTTGACATAAAGCAAGCCAGTGATCAGGAACTGCTTTCTGTAAGATGTCTTTTCGCTGCTGGAAAAGAAGGGGATGAATGCAAATGAGAGCTCTGATAGGAATATATTTATGGGTAGATTCAATGATTGTTCTTTTTTTTTATGCAGTATTAATCGCCTTCTACCGTTAATGTAACCTACTGATAAGAAAATGTAGGCAAGAGTTTACTTGCTTCATATCTCATGTTTGTAGTGTTACTGAATGGAGTGCTAGCTTGAGGCTCTTCTGAAATAAGTGATTTGTACTAAATAAATTCTGTCTCTGCATTTTTACTCAGGGAAATAATGCTTTTCATAGCCAATAAAAAAGGTAGGTGGATGTAGTACCTGGATGAGTACCTGGTTAACTACCTACCTGTGAGGCCAAATCTATGTGTAAAACAAGGCTAGCTCTTCCCTTAGCCCCATGCCATACCTTGCACACCCACTGCTAGGAATGACACTGCAATTGTCCCTCAGTGTAGCTGGCAATTCAAACATGTCTTTAGGGATGCCTAATGTTTAATGATCAAAACCTGCAAAAGGATATTTAGTGCTCTTCAAGACTAGGAAGTATGACTCTAATTTGGCAAAGAAAATTTAGCTGACATAGCACTCGTGTACCTGAATGCTTTTCCTGGATTAGGGTTTAACTCCCTACCTGTACTTGAAATTTATAATCCAAGAGTGCTTACAAATGTGAAGCCAGATTTTAACCCATTTACTCAAACTGGTGAACGATTGCTCAGGTGGGTAATTGGCCTGAATTTGAGATCTTTGCTTGAGAGCCTGATATGACAGCATTTATTCATGACAAAGTGAAATTTAATCTCAGTGGAACTGGTAGTTTAAGTGCCTCTCTTGAAAAGAACAGCTTTCTTTGCTGAAATATGTTTTCAAATTACATAGGATACAAATAGCCCTGAGAATAATGTTTTGGTCATAAGGTTCCTTGTTATATTTTATCTAAATTCTTGATCAAGATACCAAAACTAGTAAAGAAACTGCCCCAGGAGCTCCTCCAGATTAATAATGAATCTACTTTATTCTGGGGAGAAAAACTGCAAGGAGTACAGACGCTGAATTTCCATACAGGGCAGACTAAATCTGTAAAGTTCAGTCATTTACACTCCCCCATCTTCTCGTCTCGAAGCCATGATTTAATGAGCTTTCTTTAACAGGGAACACAACAATCGTCATACTGAAGTTCCCTGATGCCCCTTGGAAAATAATGCTTTGTATTCTCTTGAATAAGTCAAAATGAAGGAAATCTGCATATCCTTTGTTCTTTTAAGTCTTGTCAGACTTTCATTTATTTAAAAAAAAAAAAAACACAAACACAACTTAAATTTCTTGTGAAACAATTTAATTTCTGGACTGCATGAATAATCTAAATGGTGGTAAACAATTAATATATGTGTCCAACAGATTATCCTTATAAAGAGTAGCCAGAGCTGGAAAAAGAACACTTAAAGCTCTGACTTCTTAATGTTTTTTTACAGCTCTGCTGAATGATAGATAGGCAGGGAGTGATGAAAGAAGTTAGTCTAAACAATTATGTTTAAATGTAGAATTTTGCAGAGCCTGTAATTTGTTGGGGTAAGAGGACAATGGGAATAATTTCCCTTAGTTAAAATCACATAAACTACATATTTTAATAGAGTAATATTAAAAGTCATTACATATGTATTTACCAGGAAGTGGGAAAAGAGTTGAGGATTGCTTAGATATGTGGTAAGAAACAATTTTTTAATTTTTTTTTTTTTATTTTTTTGTTTGTTTGTTTTGTTTATATTCTTTTAAAGGACATATGGTAGATGGAAGAACATGTGAGGATGGTTACATTATGCATAGTTCTTCTTTAATAGACAGTTCAGGTACCTGTTTGGATGTTTCTTCGTTTATTCTTGTTCAAATAGTTCAATTTATTTTAATTAGTTCTTGTCTTTTTTTTTCTGTGTTTTGTATGTACAGTCAAAAGTAATGGAATAAAATTCTGTAGAAAGAGCAAAAACTCAGTTTGGATGGAGGTATGAATTTTTTCTTTTTCCCTTCAGGGATAAACAGCGATGCCTCCAATTTTGTAATATTTATGTAAACTTTTGAAAGGATGCTATTCACGTTCTCTCAGACTATTGCAACCTACTTATTCAGCCACACTAACTATGTTTAATTAATAAGCTTACAAAGTTCCTTCCAAACTTTACTGCTAAACACCATCACATCTCTCTTCTTTTTTTTTTTTTTTTTTAACTGAGCTAAAAAATGAAGGGAACTGCCTTTCTTAAGAAGAAACAGAAACAACGAGTCTTTTTATGTATCTCTCTTTTTACATACTAATGAAAGTGAGTACGCATGCATGTCTGAAAGGAGAAGACTTTTTTTTCTTGGAAAGATATATATGTATCTACAGGATAAGAAACAGCTGCCTTAAAAGGGGAATGGGCAGCGTTTCATTAATGATCTTTTACTGCACGTGGTAAGTATGGCTGTGGTGGAGGTGGACAGGGTCTCAGCTCTCTCCCTACGGGAAGATGCTAAACATAGAGCACAGGCTGCCAAGCCTGCAGCCTACGGGGGACTGAGAAAGAGGAGGGCAAAGGGGCTCTTTTGTGGTGGTTAAAAGCAGCCTTTCTAGACAATCAGATATCCCATGGGGCTTCATGACAGCAGAACAGACTTCTGGCCCAGGGGCTCTATCAGCTTCCATGTTGTGAATAAACTTTGCACCCCATTGAAAACCATTTCCCAAATGCAGTGCTGTGCAGTGCACTAGAGCCACCTTTAGCCATCTCTGCCAGGTCTGCTGCTGCCACCTCTGACAAAGGAACAGTCACTGTCTGTGGGGAGAAATATTCAATAGCATGTTGTGGTGGGGTAACCTTGGCTAAGGGCCAAACACCCACCCAGCTGCTCACTCGCTCACCCCCCTCAGTGGGGTGGGGGAGAAAAAAGGCTCATTGGATGAAATAAAGGCAAGGGGCTCATGTACCACTTGCTGTGATGGGCAAAAGAGACTTCACTTGTAAAAACTTAATTTTATTGCTATTTAAAATGGATTTGGGTATTGAGAAACAGAAAGAAAGGCATTAAAACAACACCTTTTCTCCTACTCCACTCTCCTAGGCTCAGCCGTGGGGCCACTGGAGCTGGTTGGAACCAGCTGTGTTCACCTCCAGGTAGCCCCAGGCTCTCCTCATGGAGACCCCCGCAGAGCCCCTGCCAGCACCTGGGCGTCTGCACCCAAGAAGCATGTACAGCGAGAGAAAAAGTACTAACAGGGATTCCCAAACCAAATGTGATAAGTAGATATGTGAGAAACAGTGCATTGCATAGAAGCAGAAACCACGCTAAAGAAATCCCTGAGGGGTGTGTGAAGTTAACGTTAACATTAACAGTAGCACTTCATGGCCTTCCCTGAGATGTCCTGGAGACCACCTGAGAAAGTGGTCTGACGTGTTTCCCTCTGTGGGGGTGCAGCCCCCTGAGCCACGTTTCAATGTCAGGACCAGCCAACACTGTGCTCTTGTTTTGGCTCTAAATGCACTGGGTTTGGACATCTGGAACTTTTTTGTCCTTATTACAGTACAATGAGTTGGGACAACTAGGAACTTCTTAACCCTGCCCGAAACCCCTGCCACCTCACAGTGAGTTAGGATGATCAGGTGCTCCCTAATAGCACCTTAAATTCCTGCTCCCTGGGCAACTCCTACTGCCTGTACCATACCCTGCTCTGGAAGGAGCCAGAAAATACCTGACAAAATTATGGCCAAAGACAGAAAAGAACAAAGACCAAAATCAATCACCTTGCAATCCTATAAAGAATGATCATCAGAGAGACCCTAATCAAGTGTGATGAGTGCACTCAGCCCCTTGACCAGACTGGCAGTGGTGTACTGCAGGCTCCTAAGGAGGTAAAGGCTTGAGCCAAGAACTCCTCTAGTTTTAGTCTGTTCTGAACACTTACAGTGCAGCAGAATGATACAGTGAACATCAATATAGATTAGTTTGGAACACCTATCATGCAATTGACAAATAAATAACAGGTGGCTTTTCCAAATCTCATTCATCAAAGAATGAAGAGAACCCTCTTTGTGGGTACAAGGAGTCTTATGCCTACCTTTCCATCACATGTGATTTGACTATGAGCTAACCACTTTACCCCACAAAAAGGACAGCCAAAGCAAGCCCCCTTGGGACCCTCTGGGATCTCAGAGGGATGAGTCTCAGCATCCCCCCTGAGCTGTGAATCTTTTCAGGCCAGGCTCTGACTATCTACTGGTAAAGCAAATGAAGGGAAAGACCATTCACTTGCAAACACAGTGAAGGGAGGCATGAGTAATTCACTATAACCAGATTTTGTAAAATCCTAAATGTCATTTGGTACCAATATTTACTATAATCTGCAGAAAAGGAAGCATCTTCTTCATAAATCATAGACTAACCTCTATGTCTGTATATAGCTGTGTGTATGTGTGATTTGCTTAGAAGACTGTATAGATTATAGCTGATTGTTGATTATTGACTGATTAAGTATTGCTATATAATCATACAGCCTGATCTTACGATTTATCATAATAGCATTAAAGAATTTTAAATTGCTACTACTTTAAAGTTATATACGACACATAATGTCATTTTAAATCAGTACCGCTGAAATCCTTGTACCAAAATTCTCTTAATCATAAACCAGAGTCCAAGTCTGGGACTAAGATTGAATCTAGACACACCTAGATTCCTCTCTGAGAAGTTTAGAGAGCAAGGGGGTCCATTCAGAGCCTTGTGACTCAATGGGAGGGCCTCCCTTACCCTTTTCATCCCCCATCTCTGTGTAAAATCATTCCAGCCCAACCTAAAGCCAATTTACCTTTATATATCAACCCCACATAGTAAGTAATAGAGCGAACCTTGCCATCAAACTTTGTTCAGTCACACTTTTACAAATTCGTATTAAAAATCACTTTTGCCAATGTCTTTGATGATGATTCTTTAAGCAACCTAAGCCACTCCTCCACAACACTCTCATTAAAAAGATGAAAATAGTAGCTAAAAATGTATCGATTATACAGAATGTGATGTAGTGGATGCCAATAATTGTGCCTTATGTAATATGGCCAACAAGATAATATAAAAATTTTGCTTGATATACCTAGTAAGTTAAGTGACAGATATTTGGAAATAGTGAATTCTCTTAAAATTAAAACAAAAGGGAAAAATTGGAAGCTCTTCAGACCTGAAATCTGAAGTGATACAGAGGACTTATTAATGTAAAGCAAAGGTTTAATAATCTGTTGAGAGGAAAAAAGGCACGTAGTAAAGAAAATTAGCTAAAAGAACCTTTATGAAAAGGGCAATGGAACTAGTAAAAAGATTCTAGCTTATCTCCTCAGGAGAACTCATCTGAAAGCCATTTGTCAAATAAGAACTGAAAAGGGATGTGATAAGAGATCCTAGATCTATTAAATCTTTCTTTTAGGACTTCTGTGCCTATTGTGTCATATCACCTCACAATAGAGAGTGAAAAAAAATCATATTTTAAAAAGTGAAAGTGTCATTTATATCAAAAGATGCAATTACATCAGAGGAGGCAGTCTCACATGGAGACTGAAAATACTTAAGGTTTAACAAAAGTTTTAGGAAGTTGGCTAAAATTTTAGAAACAGGAAGGCCTTTGAAAAGTCTGTGGAAGTGTCAGTGCCTGATCAGTTGGTTTGTTTTCAAACCTACAGCTACAGCTTTCAAGATGGATAAAAAACATCACTGGTGCTGTTTGCCATTGCAACACACTGTTTTTCTTAAAAGAAAAATGTGTGTTTGGAATGGGTGAATTTTGAAAGCTCTGATGCCACACTAAATCAAATTTACTTGCTTGCACAACTGTAATTTTTATGACATTATTATTCTATTACTGTGATTACGTTATGCAGTGTTTCACTACTGTAAAAATGAAATGTTTTTTAGCTGTTGCATATATGTATTTACAATCCCTGTCTCACAACAGATTTTGCAGTTCATGAAAGGGTGGTCATCCAGAAATCATGCAAGGATCCCCAGCTGAAAATTGAAAAAAAATTTGTTCAGTTGTCAGAAGGAATATTCTCATTTCTAATCAGTTAGGCTTTACGTATATAGACATATGTATACCTGCAACCCTTATTGTCAGATTCCCCTTTAAGAGTTATTAAAATGTACACTGCCTGAAGGAATGAAGATTAATGTGTGGTCTGCTACTGAAAATGAGCCAGCCTGTATCGTAAGGGTGGAAGATTCAGATGACCTGTTATCTATGATGAATGGAGTCTGCCCATGCTGCTCACAAAGGTACTTGTTTTGTCATCAAGTCATAAAAGGACTTTGACTATGTTGAGTGGCTATTGTTCCTTGTTTGAGCTATTTTGAATTATATGAATTCTGCTTGACCTTAAAGCACAGGAAGAAATCTGCCTTGTTTTTATTCCAAGAAACAGCATTGTGTGTCAAGACAGATCACGGAAAACATTGGCTCATTTTGTGGTTTATTCATAAATACTGTGACCTTCAGAAAAATCACTTAATCTACCCTCTAACACTATTGCCCATTTTATAAATAGTAATTCTCAATTTTAAGTGCATTTTTGGGAACATAATCCATCAGTGGTTTCAAAAAGGTGAGATACGATGACGATAAGAGACAGAAAAATGGCAAAATAAATGTTGTTTAGCTTCCTGTTCTTCCTGCTGGGTCATTTTCTGTAGCTATAGAGGCACCACTTGGAATATTAAACAAGTACACCTTAGTGCAAGGAAATGTTGTGGGCTTGGCATAGGAATTACCAGGCCAGAGTCTACAATCTGTGACTCAACAGAAAATCAGACTTGATTACACTTCACTGTGTCCTTCACTTGAAAATTCAGTGGATGTTAACAGTCTCAGCTGAAAACACTGAGCAAAAGACCTGTTAATAGGTGACAAAAGATTATATTCCACACAACTCTTCTCTACTTTGTGTATTATCTCTTGTTCTTCTGACTACTGCTTGTATAAAACCCCACATCATCTTCCATGCAACTCTACAAAACTAAAATGTTTCCCTTTGTGTATAACTAATGCAAACCCTCATGCCAGTCCTGGGCAGAGCTCGCTGATGCAGCCCTTGTGAAGGAGTTTCTCCTCCAGAGCTTGCAGGACCAGTGCTCTGCTGCTTTGCAGGCTTGCATCTACAGCAAGTGTGGCCTCTGCTGAAGTGTCACGCAGTGAAAGCCACACAGAAGCTGTGCCAGCAGAGGAACTGCTTGCTCACGTTTCTGTGCTACAGTGGTCAGGAGAGTAGTACAAGATTCCCAGTTGGGAGTTGAGCTTGCTAAGCTCAGGACAGTCCCTAAGGCCTGTGTGAGGGGAGTGGGATGCAGGTCCACCACAAGACATGGGAGGACTTTGAATCCAATCCATGCTACTTCTGGTTGCTTAACAAAACTGGTCACAAGGTGGTTAACAGGTTGAGCTGGTGTCCTGCCTTGCTGATGATTACTTTGCCTGAACCTCTGCTACCAAAGTGAGTCTATGGCCATCCTCAGGTGGTGTGACTCACACGAGCATCTGCTGGTAACCTGGGTTTCACTAACAAGGAACAGTGTTGAAAATTCCGCTGTGCGGTCTAACCTGCCCTTCCTCTTCTTACAACACTGGAAAAGGAAAAACACCAGCAGGACAGTTTTCTCCTTTAGTTTGCTATCTGGCCCCATATGAACTAGATCTTGCCTTAGACCATCTCACAATCTTTTAAAAGGAAAGACAAAAAAGAGAAAGATAATAGATCCTTTTCTGGGCTTTTAAAAGTTCTAGGGGAAAAAGAAAGAAAGAAAAAAATAAAAGTGTCACTAATTATACCCAGCAAAGACTGTAATTGGATTCCCAGGCTTTAAACAATATCTTTGCATAGCTGACTTAACCACAACACATCATCAAACATTCCTTGTGCTAAGACAGGTAAAATATTGAAAGCCTTAATCTACTGTATTTATTGTTAATGCAAAATTTACCATTCCAACAGCTTTTCTTAATTAGGAAACCCAAAGGGTTCAGACCTTCTTTAAGGAAGAAAATAAAACTATGGCAATTCCTGTCACTGCATTTAAGATTCTAGCTTCAAACCATTTAAAATAGTTGAGAAATTAGTTTAGTAGAAAAGGCATCAAATATTAATAACCTACTTTAAAAATTACCATTTACAAACCAAGGCAGCAGGAAGGAGTTATGGCACTCCCCTCTCATTTCCCACGTATATTGTTATATAAGTAAAAATATTTAAGGTTCTCCAACAATTGGTTTAGAATCAGTCTTATTTGTGGATAGTCAGAAAAGTGAGACATGCTAAAATGTATGTCAAATATACAAAAGCAGCAAACTGAATTAGAAGAAAACAAAAATGTTTTTATGCTTCAAACTGAAAGAGGAAGTAGGAACAATAAAGGCTTTCTCCACATGCAAATCAATGGAATTCATCCAGTTTGGTATCAATTGAGCAAAGTTTCTGAGAATACTTCAGATTTTTGGTCAAGATTGAGTTTTTCATAACTAATATGGCTTTTCCCAGAATTTTTCCATCTGCATAAAACTATTTATTTTGCTTATTTCGAGGGAAAGAAGAGGTAAATCCCATCGAAAGAATGTTTACATAAAAGGCAAGAATATGAATTCCTGCTTCTCTCCCATTTTCCTACGGTAGAAAAAATAAGAAAGGAAAAAAAGGAGAATATCATCTAGTTCAAAACCAAGTCTTTTCCTGGAAGTGTCAAGCAAAACAATAAGCATGTTGTTTCATCGTACATTTTTGATGGAAAACACACCTAATTCTTGGCAAGCTGCAATGGATTCTACTCTATGTAGCCAAAGCTGCAGTTCACAAAAGGGGAGCCAGAGGAGGCACAATGATGGGGATGGAAAATGGCTTGAGGCAGATCCTTGCTGTTTCCTGAAAGTATAGAATTACTGGTAGTTCCTATTATTGAAACAATTATTCATATAAGAAATATTATGTTCTTTCCAGGTACCCACATTTAGAGCAGAGAATACTGAAATAGCAAATGCCAAACCCATTAAGAGCCAAACAGCTCCTTAAAATATTTTTTCTGCTACAGACCTGGAGTATTTTAAGGATCAACTTTCTATTGTAAAAGGTCAGACTCCTGAGATGCAGCTTTTCAACGGATGTAAACAGATATTATTCCACCAGCATCACTGACTTTCATCAACTGACATTTGGCTTTTTCTCACCCCATAAAGCAAGGTCTGCACAGGAGGGGATCAGCATGAGTGATCCTGTTTGAGGGGACCAGAGCCCTCAAAACCAATGTTAAATGGGGCTTAGGACTCAGATCTCCTTCATATGGTTGAATCTGATCAATAATAAGTGCCCACTTTGTAGTGCATGGTGTGGGGTGAAAGCAGAGCTAGGGGTTGATCTTTTTGTAAAGGACACTAAAGAACTTTGAAAATATCTTGCTCACATTGGAGGGCAGATGATGCTGAAGACAAGCAGAGTTCAAATTATATTTCACATAAATACATATACATAAATGTCATGCCTGTTAAATAAATATATAATATTAATAAATTGTATTTAGTAAGGCTTCAGGTCTGGTTCACCACTGTCTGCGATCACTTGTTTCAGGATTTCTATGTTGATGTTAGGGTTCTCCCTGTCTTTGAGAGATACTGATGTACTTTATACAATCTCTGAATGGCTGAAGTCATCTTTTTGCTATATTAATAGATTTGATCATTAATAATATGTTATTATATACATGAGGGTGTAATGTGCACAAAAAGCTTTCTCTACGTTTGCAGATGTAAGAGAAATTTTTCATGTTTTTTGTCCCAAGAACTGTCTGTGCTGTTACATTAACAGAGAAAATTACATTGAGCTACCAGAGCCAGATTAAATCCAGCAGTATAGTGGTGGTGTAGGGGAGTAGTATGTACTTTTTGTAGTTCATAAAATCTTAGCTCTTGGTACACGGTTTGAAAGAATTTTGTATTACATAGATGCTTCTAATTATTTTTACATATCTGATAACCTGAATGTTCTGTGTTCAAGCCCCAAAGTCTCTATGACCTTTCTAATGACAACTTATTGTCTGTGCCAGACAGATGGATGAGCATCAGGTTGTTTTTATTCTTATTTAATAAAACAATATATTGAGTGCAAGTCATGAGAACTTAATAGCAGAAGGGAGAAGCCGAGATTTGCTTAGTTTTAATGCACAATTTGTGACATTTCTTAAAATTATTTCTGCTGATAAAGATTTAATGGGAAAAATCTAGAAGGTGCTAATATTACAATAGAAGATAAACTTAACACAAAATTTCTACTGAGTGGAAAAGCTCAGAGGAAAAAAAAAATATCATTCTCAATTGGCCTGAGAGAATTTTGGTTTTCAGAATTGCATGCTCCTTGCTGAGGACACCATGCCTGTGCACTCTAAGTGTGTAGAATGACTTTAAAACACCACATAAACTATACTAATGTATGTTGAGTTTTTGAAACTGCACAATAATTTAGTGGTTCAGTAATTGTGATTGCTTGTTGCACCCTCATGATCCTTCCAAGGATTAGCCACCTGGGGCAATGAACTATTATTTTTATGGCGCAGCTGATCCATTTTCAGTTCTGTGTACAATCCTGGAGCCCTGCTTATAATTAGGTTGTATACAAAGGCTATATACAAATAGTGTTTGCAAAATGACAACTCATTTACAGCTGCTTCTGTAAATTATTTCTATTTATGTCAATTACCACATATTTAACTTTGGAGAACACCAGCATTTTCCATTTTAGTTTAAAGCTGTGGAAGTTTATTTAGATGCAGACTTTCTGATAAAGGTAATACTAAGATGAAAAAAGAGCTGCACCACACAGTAAAATCAGGCTTGTTGAAAAAGTATACTCATTTCTTTCACTGTGTGAGAAAGACAATTAATTACTTTGGGGCTATTTCAGGTACCATGAAGAGACAAGACCACTACATTGGAATTTGACAGAGCTATGAGTGATGTGTTAACAGTCAAAGATTCTGCTAATATAGGTTTGTGGCCACATTTTTTTTTTTTCTCCTTTTTTTACACTTTTCCTCCTGATTTGTAGACTGCTATATTTCTGTAATAGCTTAGCAGCTAGGAGAGACAGAGGGAATGGCAATCCCTAAGTAAAACTAGCTGGAAGAAGAGATGCAATTGCTTTTGGATCACTGTGTACTGTAGGAGTGTTCCCTCTCAGATTCTTTTGCCTTCTATTATTAAGTCTTCCTTATGTGAATGCTGCCAATAACGGCAAGAAGTACAAGTACCACGCTTTGAAAAATGTGGCAGAACATCCAAAGGGCAATCCAGCTCTGTCTATTAAGTAGAGTCCCAAACCAGTTATCCTCAAATTACACTATTCACTGTAGAGAAATCTAAGCTAAACCCACTAGACCAACTAATCAATACAGATAAATTAGAATTATTTGGGTCTGTTCATACCAGTGTAAGATTACTTCCCTGTTGTTATGCACAGTATGGCTAAGGAAGAGCCTAGAGCTGTTGCTTTTTTAAATATCAGGGTTCTTTTATAGTGTCATCTCACGGAAAGACCATGTTGGGTCTGGCTGAGATGGAGTTAATTTTCCCTGTAACAGCCCTCACAGTGCTGTGCTTTGTGTTGGTAGTTAGAAAGGTGTTGACAACACACCAGTGTTTTGTCTTCTGCTGAGCAGTGCTTGTTCTGCATCAAGGCTGTCTTTCCAACATTTCCCCCGCATCAGTAGGTTGGGGATGGACAAGATCCTGGGAGGGGATATATCCAGGACAGCTGGCCTAAATGGACCAAAAGGATATTCCATACTATATGACATCTTCTCAGCAATAAAGGCTAAGAGAAAGGAGGAGGGGGGTGGGGGGACGTTCATTATTACGATGTTTGTCTTTGGGAGCAACTGCTATGTGTACTGAAGCCCTACTTCCTGGGCAGTGGCTGAACATCACCTGATGACAGGAGTTAGAGAACAAATCTTTTGTTTTCCTTTGCTTCCAAGAGCAGCCTTTGCTTTATTAAACTGCCTTTATCTTGACCCACAAGGGGTTTTTTTTCACCTTATTTTCTCCCTGCCCTATCCTGCTGAGGAGGGAAGTGATAGAGTGGTTTCGTGGGCACCTGGCATCTAGCCCAAGTCAACCCACCACAGTCCATTTTGGTGCCCAACGTGGGGCTCAAGACAATGGCAGTTTTGTGTTAAGTGTGCTGCAGCTATAGTAGTTATTAAGTGGCAAGCTCCAGTGCAGGTCACAGAGCTTGTTGGCTGCACTGCTTTTCTCTTTATTTTGCTGAGCTTGGGAACATGTTAGTACAAATAATGCTTATGTGCTTTGTGGCCTTGCTGTGCTGGGGGAGCTATCTTGTGGAGAAGATGAGGGAATACATCTCCCTCTTCCAACGTGGGACTGATGTAGATGATTTCATTACGCAGATTCCCGAGGTCCTTGCACACCATTATGTGAGCTGCTTCATACTACTAATTAACATTGTTAGAATATTATGGAGTTTGGGGAATATGGTGTTGTCCTGGTGTAAGAAAAGACAAATTTGGGGTGAGAGGATATTGAAATGTGCTGGTCCCTCGGTGGCAGGATGTGTGGAAGGATTTGGGCAGGTTCCTAGGGTGGCTGTCACCTCCCATAGCCTGGGACTTTACATCTGAACAGGCAAGCAGCCCTAGCAAACTGACTTGCCACCTGATAGAAGGGTGCCTTGTCTACCCCAATGAAAACCAGCAGCTTCTAGCACTGTACTGGGGCCCGGCCTGTGCCTCTCAAGCTACAGTTCAATAGTCTCAGAGGACTCTGGTTGAGATAGGGAACCAAACAACAGCTGTGGTAACTGTCCCATTGTCCCTAATGAAAAAAAAAAAATAGTGGGCAAGGAAAATAATATCATCAATCAGTAAAGGCAAAGAAAGAAGAGGCAAAGTTTGACCAGGAAGCAGGTCCTTTGACTAAGAAATTGGAAGAGTGTGAGAACTCACATGGATGCAGAAACTATTTGGTCCCAGACCTCACCAGAACATTGAGGCATGTGGAAAGATTACAGTCACCAAGTAGGTGAGTGGATTGCTGCCTGGCTGCTCCAGTGCTGGGGTAATGGGGCTGACAGTCAGTAACTGGGAGGTAAGGAAGTCAAACAGCTGGGATCCCCTGCTACAAGCTGGAGAATTGAGAGAGGAGTTGGAAAAGAGGTAGCAATTTGGAGTCTCTGGAGACAGGTCTGCTCAGGTGTGAGGGCAAGATATCCATTCAAGGAAGATCTTGTCAGCTCCCCAGGAAAGTGGACTACTACAGAAAAAGGCATCCAGTACCTGTGAGAATTTTAGTAGTCAGCTATAGTGATCTAGACAGCTATGAGGTCTCAAAGATCCAGAGGATGTCCTATACACATGGACCATGTGGGAGGAAGGTGATTCAAAGTGCCCCAGCATAACATTCTAACAGCTTGTCTGTGATGTATTGCTCAGATATGGATGCAGCAACTGTGGAGAGAGTGGCTCCAACACTTTGAAGAAAATCACTGTACCTCCTCATCCCTACAGGCCAACACCTTGGTTGTCAGGGGAAATCCAAGATATCACTCCTCTTCTGTCAGAAGAAGAAAAGGGAGACCCAGGCTCATGCTGTGCGGTGCCCTCTGGTTCTTCCTGCATGAGCAGAGGGAGGACATGATGGATATGGAATAGTGAACCTGCCTTCAAAGCTGGAAGCCCATGAATGTGAACTGAGAGGGAAGACAGCTGTTAAGAACCAGTCACCCAAGAAGAAGCTTGTCAGCTTAGTTGCTGTAGAGGTACAAGAAGGCAATCAGCGCTCTCCCAGACATAGAAGAACTGAGATGAACTCCCTTGGTCCTGGTGAGGGGACTTCTGTTCTGGCACTGCAAGTGTCAGACAGTGAATACTCTGATGAGGAACAGGTATAGAGGGTCTCTGCCTTCGGGCAGGAGGAGAAGATGGATGACTGGGTATACTAGATTGTGTGGATTCAATGGCCTGGCACATCAGGCCCAGAGAACTATAAGGCTTTGGCAGACAGTGGTGTTCAGTGTACACTGGTGTCATCAGGGTATAGGGGGACAGAACCCAGCTGGATCTGTAAAGTGGCAGGGTGTCCCAATCCAGTGTCGGGGGAGGTTTCGATAT